>NW_017731546.1:2763125-2778188 GCF_001890085.2 Hipposideros armiger | reverse complement strand
CCCACACGGGTGTGTCACCTGTAATTAGTCCACCTAAACTGATTTTTTAAAATAATAAAATAAAACACCATTTGTCCCAGGCTCTCATCCATTCCTACCTGAGTGACTTCAGTCCCCCCAGGTGGGGGTGCTCAAAAACTGGGAGTCACTTGCAGCTACTGCCTCTCCCTGGCTCGCCACATTCCAACAGCCATCAAATTCGGTAGGCCTCACTCCTGCATCGTTGGTTTCAAATCCTTCTTGCGGCCCACAAGAAGCATATTTTATATGGCAGCTCAGTGTACCGTCTAACACATAACGCTTACACACACACAGGAACAACCGCTTCACGAAGCAATGCTTGGCCTTCCTAGATGCAAAGTCCTCTGGTAGTGTTTATTTAGTTCTTTTGTATTAAAGCAATTCTAGTTATGACTTGCTAATTAAATTTATATCCACTAATCAGTCAAGACCCATGATTTGAAAAACACCACCTTAACAATCTTTTGGATCTAATTAATCTCTTCTCTCCATGGCCACTGCTATCTCCTAAGTCCAGTACTGGACCGTCTGCTGCGTGAAGGACCAAAACAGCCTCCAAACTGGCTGCTCCTTAATCATTCTTGCTCTCCTTCAATTTACTCCCAATTTTGACACATAGAGTGAGATTTTCTGAAGATGTAGTGTGATCATACTGTTTCCATGATCAGAATCCTTGAACGCCCTGTTGCTGCTGTATGTCCCCCCCTCCCCCCCACCCCCCATGTCACATAGCCCCCACTTACTGCTCTAGTTTGTCTTTGGCCATTTCTCCCTCTCACTCTTTTCAAGCTGGTGGTACTGAACTTCTTCCAGGTCCTTGAACTTGCCATGCTCTATGTTGTGTCTGAGTCTTTGTACAGTCATTGTGTCCTCTGTTTGGACAGTTTCCTCCTCTCCCCTCCATTTAGGGTAATGGTCTAGACCTACAGTAAGCAGGTAAGATGCTAGAAATTTCTTGATGTAATGTAGAAGAAGGGTTCCAAAGACTTAGGGATCTAGGAAGTAATGCTGGAGTTACTTTATCATGTGCTACTGGCTCACTTGCCCCTATGTCCCCTAAAAGGGCCCAGAGGACACCTCCTTCACCACAGCATTGAGGAGCACGTGGGTAAAGGAATGTTTGCTTGGCGGCGCCTCTTGGTGCTGTGCCCAGCTCCCCTGCATGAGGCTGGAACATCTGTCACCCAGCAGCTCTGAGTGCTAGCTCATGCATTCTCCACAGAATTCCCTTCCACCAAATAGAAACCACTCACCTGGGAGATTACACAACTCTGTTGCTCTCATAGGCAGCCAGAGCCAAAGACTGACTGGCATAAGGGATCGAAAGCAGGTCTCCTTGCCTCAAGGTGGGGCCAGCCCTGAGGTGCAATTCATACTTCATTAATCCCTGGGGACCAGACTGAAACTAGTGCCCAGCCAAGACCACCTTGCTTAGCTCTCTTCCCCTGCTCTATCCTGCTTCTCTCACTTTCCTTCTCCTATTTTCACAAATAACCTCTGGTCAAGGGGTACTTACAGGTAACACGAGCTATGACAGCGCGCACCTTTGAAAAGTACAGGGGAGGCTGTCCTGCGAGGGCTGGGATGAAGGTGGGAGATGCTAGCGCTGAAATAACCTCCTTGGTTTTAGTGTGGATGTTTAGATCGCTGGGTGGGGAAGGCCAAGGAGCAGCACTCATCTGCCAGGGCCAAGGTTGGCATTGTTTCTGCCCTGGGCAAGTGGCCAGATGGCATATCAGAATAGTTCAACCTTCAGGGGCCTTTGTGGCTGGTTGCCATGTCCCTAGGACTAAGATGGATGAGTAGTCCACTAAGGCACTCCTTAAATCATGTAGGTGAACAAACTCTGTACCTCACAAACAGAAGGCTGGCCGCAATTATTATGATGGAGGGTCAAGGTCCCTCACCTAATTCCCAAGGCTAAGCCTGTTCACAGATATGGAGCTCCCTGAATGAAGGGGTGTGACATAACCTTGGGAAGGGCCTGATGATAAAATCACAAAAATGACCTCTCAGTCTCCCTCTTAGCCATCTCTAATGGACCTGCAGATGCTCACCAGGGCAACTGTGTATTGGAGGAGGGAAATGCCCAGCCATTTAGTCAATCATTGGTCCTGGCTCTTAAAATGCCACTGTGGCCTACCAGTCAGAATGTGAGACCAGTGGAAAATGGTGTTTTAGTACAAGGTCATTTTTTGGTCTATCTCCATCTCATAATGTCTGATGGGTTCATCCTACATCCCAGGCTCTTGAGGGTGTAGTTATAAAACATGAACAACTGGCAGAATGTCTATATTGGCTCTCTGTCCTGTGGAGCAAGGTTTATTTTTTTAGGCAGGTCGAGTAGAAACCCTCAGAATAGTCCCCATTGTACCGAAATAGAAAACCAAAGCATTGAATTCTCAAAGGCCAGCTATTTACACGTATCATCTAATGTGTATGACCACCCTGTGAGAATGGTATCATTAGCCACATTTTATAGATGAAAAGACGTGAGATGAACAGAGGCTAAAGAACATGTGCCTGGAAACATCTCCAGCTCTCAATTCCAGGCCTTCACTGGCCTGAAGGGGTTGTCTGCTCCACTGTGACCCCATTTTTCACTTCCCCATATTATAAATGTTCAAGCTCTGAATCTGGGCTTTGGGGGTGGTGGGGGGCTTCAGAGGAAATGCTGGCCATCTCTGTCCTCTCTGTCCCTGAGGCTGGACAAGGAATACTAAGGGAGCCTTGAAATAGGACAGAGAAGCATTTGATAGAATATTAGTTATAGCCACTCTAGCTATCACCTTCTATTCCAGCTCAAATAATTTCAGAAACTCTAGAAATGAGGTAGCCCCCAGTGAAAACTCTGCATGTGGCAAGCTTCCTGTGATGGACTGAATTGTGTCTCTCCCTCCCGCCCCAAGTTCATACATTGGAGCTCTAACCCCCAATGTGACTGTACTTGCAGATAGGGCCAATTAAGAGATAATAAAGGTTAAGTGAGGTCATAAGGGTGGGGCTCTAATCCAACAGAACTGGTGTCTTTTTTTTTATTCTTTTCTAAACGCTCTTTATTTTTTTAATTTTTAATTTAATTTTATTTTTTAAATTAGTTTTAGGTGTACAACATAGTACAATAGTTATACTTTTTAACACCTCAAAGTGACAACCCCCCTCCCCCAATCTGCCACCCCAGTCCGCCCCCATATCATACATATATATTACAATTCCCTTGACTCCACTCCCACACTAAACTCCACATTCTGTGACAATATATATATATATATGTGTGTGTGTGTGTGTTGTGTGTGTGTGTATATATATTCAATTATAGTTGACATACAATATTATACAACATCAGCTTCAGGTGTACAGTGCAGTGATCAAGCCTCTACCTCATCCATGAAGTGGTCTCCTCTCTGACAAGACATGTGACCATGATACCCTACAAAATATTTACAACATTGTTAATTGTATTCCCCAAACTGCCTTTCATGTCCCTGTGGCAATATTGTAGTTACCTACTTACGCTGTTTAATCCCTTCCCCTTCTCCCTCATCCCCACCCCTCTCCCAACTAGCAACCATCAGTTTTTCCTCTGTATCCCTGAGACAACTTCTGTTTACTTTGCTCGTTCATTCAGTTTTTCAGATTCCACATATAAGTAAAATCATATGGTATTTGTCTTTCTCTGACTGACTTATTTCACTTAACATAGTCTCTAGGTCCATCCATATCATCCCAAATGGTATGATTTCATTCTTCTTTATAGCAGAGTAATACTCCATTGTATAAATGTACCACAGTTTCTTAATCCAGTCGTCTACAGAGGGGCATTTTGGTTGTTTCCATGTCTTCTTGGCTATTATAAATAGTGCTGCAATAAACATAGGAGTGCATGTATTTTTTCGAATTAGCGTCTTGGGTTTCTCTGGATAGATACCCAAGAGTGGAATTGCCGGGTCATAAGGTAGTTCCATTTCCAGTTTTTTGAGATTCCTAGAACCAGAGGAAGAGACACCATAAGTTCCTCTCTCCACAGACACACCAGTGCAAGGCCATGTGAGGACACAGCAAGAAGGTGGTCATCTGCAGGCCAGGAAGAGAGCTGTCACCAGAAACCAAATGGGCCAGAACTTTGAACTTGAGCCTCTGCCCTCCAGAACTGTGAGTAAATAAATTTCTGTTATGGCAGCCCTAGCACACTCAGACACTTTCCTTAGCTCAGTCTGGAGACAGCCTGTGCACATGCACAGCGTTTGGCCATAGAGCCTGGCTGTTTGTTTGCCCCCAGCAGGCAGTTTGTCAAGTACTTGACTCCTGATTAGGTTTCTAGCAAGAGTGATGTTGAGGACTCTTTTTCTTTATAGATAGTATTATTATTGTGAAAAATTATATTCTACACATGTCTTCTGCTTGAAGACTGATTGTGAGGACTGCAACAAATTGTTGCATAATCGTCATTAATGCATAATTAATACGCACTGATTCAATTAGTCAGAGCCCTCCCCCGCCCCCCGCCCTTTCTTGTAAAAAATTTACACTTATATTAGAAAAGCAGGGAATATGAGAAAGGGAATAAAAATCCACCCCCTCCCCTCTCCGCACTCTTGAGGCCCTCTTTACTTCTCTTTGTTTTACCAGATATACATATTTTCTCTCAGCTCCTGGTGTGCTTTCAGCTCCAAAATGCTGCAGGGATCAGGAAAGGGCTGTCTGCAGGGGCAAGGGAATGCCCTCTCCTAAATCAGGAATCAGCCTGTAAACCTAGATGCCCCACCCGCTCTGCATGTCCACACCAAGCATCCCTCACCTTGTGCTAATGCTTCTTCCTACATATCTCCTCAGTGTGATATTTCTCCTCCAGCCCCACAGCCCTCATCAGCCCATTCCTGGGCTTTCTAAGCCATCTTTCTAGCTGCCATTCCCTCCCTCCCACCCACTTTCTATACTGTTGTCGGTAACCATCATCCTAAAATCCCTTCAGAAGTTCCCTATCAAGGGACTATTTGACAGGCTTTTTGCCTGTTGGCATCCCCCACTCCCTTCTCAGCATAAGGGGTGGGCACATGACTCCATCCCCTCTGACTGGGTCGGAGACACCCTGCCAGACCCAGCAGAGCTAATCCAGGTTTTCCCCAGGGACTTTTGCCAGCGCTATGAGGAAAGTGACATTCGCTTCTTTCTGGAATCATTTATCTCTGATGACCCATTACTTGAAGATCCATGACCTGAGAATGACTGAGAACAAGGAAATCTCCTGATGGAGAGATGGAGGGAAGAAGGGTGGGCTGGAAGGCAGAAAAAGGAGAGGAAAGCGTGCTGGTTTTTCTGTCATCTGCAACCAAAGCGTCCTGGTGAATGATCCCTTATCCTAGAATGCAGCACCCTCTCGAGGAGGTGCCCTCCTACCCTTTCCCACCGCATCTCATTACCGCCTCTCCATCCAGCCCCGGCCCATGCCCAGCTCTGCAGAAAGGCTCCTGGGTGTGATGTTGCATGTCAGGCCTTCATGCTCACCCTGCCAGGAACGTGGTCTCCCAAGTCTCCTCCCAGCTAACTACCTCTTCCCCTTCTTTCAGACCCAGCTCAAATGTCACCCTACAGGGCCCTACCTCCCTGCTGTTCCCATGATTAAACCCTCATCTGTGCTCTGACACTGCCATGACTGGTTCTGTTATCATGGTTATTAAACCATAATTGCATCTAGTGGGTTGAGGGCAGGGATGCTGTGAAACATTCCACAAGGTACAGGACAGACCACACAACCAAGGATTACTGGCCCAAAATGTCCATAGTACAGAAGAGAAACTCTGCTGTAAAAGTGAGTCCCCTGGATCCCAAGGAAAAAGAATCAGGGTGATGTCATATCAGTTTTTAGCACCAATGTTAGACTTTTCTTTACAAGGCTGTCTGTCTTCAGAGTCCTGAGGAAAAAAGGAATTTAGCCCTAGAGTTCTGTGCCCAGCTGAACTACCAGTCAAGTGTGTGTGTATGTGGGGTGGGGGGTGGGGAGCAGTTTTAAACCTAAAAGCACTTGAAAAGTTTACCACCCCTCATACATTCATTTCAAAAAATTGTTTGAGGTGGTATTCCAGAAAACCACAAGTAAGGAGTCCAGAAGATTAAGAGCATCAAAAACAAGAGATACAGAGAGTTGAGTAGGAGCCAGGGGATGTGGAAAAAGCTAGTGAAAGTAAATAAAAAAGAATCCATTAGACGTTGATGCACATAGAATCCTCACTCAAGAGGACAATATAAATGCAGGCATCACCAGCTCATCGATGTAAATATTTAAAGCCACATAAATATTGATTAAAGTTATGATGGAAGGTCACGAGAGGAATAAGACAGAAACATAACATGGGGAAGTCAGGCTAGTGCCAGGCATGGAGAGAGATAATTTTATGCCCTACTCTCTGGATAGCTTTCTTCTTTTTCTTCTTTTTTTTTTCTGTTTGACTTGTGAATGTATTATCTTTGTAACAAAAACAAACTACTTACAAATATCTATTTAAAAAATAAAATCCTGAATGCCTGTGATTCTGAATATGCAGTTAATCTTTATAAGATATCCTATTTTTTATTATCTTAGGGAAAGAAAAAGAATTGGGTGCAACCTGCCTGTCAACAATGGAACAATTATATAAATTATGATGTATCTACTCCATTATGCAGTTTATTAAAAGAATGGACTTACTGAAAACTAATATAGAAATTTTAAAATGTTAGAAAATAATGTCACATAAAAATATATGTATATATTTTATAAAATTATGCCCATTTAAAAAAGGGCTGCAAGGAAATTGCCCCAAATGACCTGTGTGAGACTAATGAGGTTATAGATAATACATATTTTTCCTTTTACTCATTTCCCACATTCTATCTACAATGTTACTTTTTTTTTTAAGATTTTATTGGGGAATTGGGAGAGGGAGCAGCATTGGGGAATTGGGGAAGGGGAACAAACAAGTTGCTGTCCTTTTGTTCTTCAGTCTAGTTGTGGAAGACGTCGTTTCACTGGCCCATGTTGGTATCATCATTGCGCTCTTCCCGGGTGAGGCAGATAGGTCACCGGCCACTGGATGACCACTCATGGCAGCTCATGGCAGCTCACGCCGGCTGCCAGCTGCTCACTGGTGACTCACGGCAGCCCAGCTCCAGGTCGAGCTGTTGTTGACCGTCTTAGCTGTAGAGGGTGCCACATCACTGGCCCATGTGGAATCCAAACCGGTGGCCCTGCTGCTCAGAGCTCGCTCTCCCAAGCCAACTCTTAACCAATGAGCCATTCAGCTGGCCCTACAATGTTACTTTTATGATGAAAAAACATTCTAAGCATTTTCCCTTAAAAAGAGTAAGAAGTTATTGTTTTCAGATCCCCCAAAGATGCTGAGGCACATAGCTCTGCTGATTCTTGTTTGGGAGGAGGACCCTGTGTCTCTTCTTAAACAGGAGATTGAAAAATTACGTCTGGTTGCAAAAGAAAGCTGCAGGGGTTCTATCAACAAACAACATTTGTAATTATAATTTCTTTCTGGATGAATAGAAAAATAAGAATTCAGGAGCCCGTGTGTGTGTGTGTGCGCCTTTCTGCTGCATGAGGCAAGGAGGTAAGTAGTAGGATGCTTGTACTATTGCATGATTAAGAAAGGCCAGTGGTTTTTAGTAAGAAATGCAAAGCTAGCCACTGAGGGTAGTCTCAAGACATTTTGATCAAAATTAGCCTGAAGTTTTGGTGTCTGCTGGCAACCTCTGGGATAGATTTGAGCAGAGAATATGATTAAAGATAATTTAATATGGTAATATAAAAATAAGTGTTTTGAGGGCAATGGAAGAAAGGCTGTGTGGCAGACTGCTGGTTGCTCTCAAAAGTGCCCATTCCTCCTCCTTCTATAATATCAAAAACCCTCATTGTGTAGTTAGGCATAGGATCCCGAGAAAAAAGACTGTTTTTCCACCCCCTTGAAGCTGGCATGACCACGTGACGAAATTCTAATCAATGAGATGCAAGCAGAAATGGTGCATGCCGTTTCTGAGAAGCATCTTTCTAGGAAGAGAGAAGGCCCTTATCCTGGCTTTTCTTCCTTCTTTCTGACTGGAGTGTGAACATGACAGTTAGAGCTGGGGCTGCCATCTTAGACCATGATGTGGCCTGGGAATGGAAGCTACACAGCGCTGAGCAGTGAGACAGAGTGAGCTGGGCCCTACTTGCCTGAGGCCTCAGGCAGGCCCTGGTCCACCTGATCCCAGACTTCCGTATGGGAGAAAAATGAACTTCTATCTTGTGTAAGCCACTGCATTTGTGGTTTTTGAAACCACATCTTAATCATACAAGGGAGATGGTGGTGTGAGGTTGTTTAACAGCAGCTTCAGGGGGACTATGATTTACCCAATGTCAGGGACTTTTTTTACTTGACATAAACAGGAGGTGGCTTTAAAAACAAAACCAAAAACCTCACAAAAACAAAACCTGAATAGCAGCATTGGCTCTCATAACCAGAGGAGAGAGACAACCCTGAAACTATGGGTGGTTGGGCCTCACTTCAGTCCCTGAAAGGGCTCTGAACAATGAATGGGGGGATATAAAGTCTGAAGTTAGTGCTTAAGGGACTCAAATGCATTTTGAGTCAATATGCATTTTGTGTCAGTATGCATTTTGCGTTCATGGAGACCTGACGCAAAAACACATCATTCCAGGGCATTGAGTTCGGACTGAAGCAGCAGGGACACAGTGTCATACCCTTCACTCTCTGAGGAGTTCACACACAATCTCATTGCTCAACTGGTTGGAGCCTTTTCTAAGCATTTTGAGAACCAACTCCCCAAGTCTTAGTCTCCTCCAAATTAATTACGAAGACCTAGCATTCTCCTTTTCATGGTTTCTGTCCTTTCCTCTTCTGCAATGTTTGTGCAGCTCGAGGTAGGAGAAGCACTTGAAATCACTAGTTCAAGCAAGAAGCTTGGATGACTTGTGAATTTCCTGAACTGGTTTTGTCTCTTGAGAAGTGAAACCCACTCCCAATTTGTGGCTTATTTTTCCCTGTTGGTAGTGAGCTCACTGTCTCAGACCAGGCAGCCTTGGGGTCTGAGGAACAGATGTTCTAAGTCCATGTCTTGTGATGGATGAGGCCTCCCAGGGTCTGAGAACAACTTTAGCTTTCATGCTACCCCTTGGATGTAATGCTCCTTTCCAACTCTGCCCACTGGTCCCTTCTCCCCACTGGCTCTTCCCATGGCTTTCACAGCCCTCGAAGGAATATAAGCAAGTCTCCCTTTCCTGGCAAAGTAACTTGGTTTTGGAAAAAAAGGCTACACATTGCTGGCTGCTTGGGCAAGGTGACATTTCACAGCCACACAGATCTCCTGGTGCCTATCTGGGCTGAGATTATATTACCATTTCCCAAAGGATCAGGAGAACAATCTTCCATGAATGTTGTCATGATCACCTTGGGTAAGAAGCCCAGGTTAAGGCAACTCAATTCCAAAAGAGGCCTCAACAGCAGTTATGCAACCCAAACCATAGGTGTGGGCGGAAATAGGTTTAAAGGCAGAGTAAGAGTGAGGCACTTCACATTCTGACCCCATACTGTCAGAGGAGAAATTATCCAGAAAGCTAGATATAAGTACATTCTTTCAAGATGGGCAAAGCACCTTAGCACAATATAACCAGCAAAGAGAAATTATATAGTCTTGGAAAAGGTTAACGTCTGCAGGGGGCAGTAAGGAAAAGCTGCACGCAGCCCTTGTTTCCATACCCCGGGAGGCTTCTGAAAGGAAGGCGAATGGTTTGCAAAAGTAAGAGAGTGGCGAGGTTGAGCTGAGCTGTTTCTTTCCTCCAGGTTGAACAGGCTTTTTCATTTTTGGCTGACCCTGGATAAGCCAGAGTGTCTCCTGAGCACCGACATTTTGGAGTTTGCTGCTTAGAGCCAAGACTGTGCAGGGCCTGAAGGAATGGGGCTTCTTGGTCATGGGTACAAATGTCCCTCTGAGCTGCTGGGATTCCCACACTGTCTTCCCAGATTTACATTTGTTGATTGGTATGGTACGGTGTGGTGAGCCCCTCCTCTCGATCCTCACAGGGCCAGGATCAATTTATACCCATGATTTGGGGCCCAGAGCTCCAGCCCTCATACTTGGAAGCTGCCCAGGAAAAGGTGTCCCCTCATGAAATTCTTGTGGCAGCTGCTGGACTCTCAGGCACGCAACGCTGAGGGGGATGAAGGAGGCTGTTATGAGAGCACCGCACCTGACAGGCCATGTGTCTCTCTATAGCCTTCGGCACGTCTGAGCATGTTTATGTCAGGCCCTGGAACGTGTCAGTTAGCTGCCATCTTCAGGTCGCTGACAGGGTGGGCATTTTCCACAGCCATAGCATGAGGGTCTGATCTGAACGCACTGATGTTAGGTGAACCCTTCCTGCAGCTGTTGGAAAGAATCCTGCTTCCCTCCCCTGCTATTCAGCTGTTTACTCACAGTCTAAAGCCAGGGCAGACAGCATGGTGGAGGACAGGGAACACCATCAGATGGCTTCCTGAGGGCAGGCAAATAGGGGCGCCTGGTTGGGTCAGGCTCCTGACCCTAACCCTTGGGCTTTGGGAAAGGCCCAACCTGTTGGCTGGCTGGTCTCCTCTGAGGAATACAGGGGGGCCTGAAAGAAATCTCAACAGACTCTTGAGGTTTCCAGCTACCAGCCACTTTCCCCCATGCGGCTTCTCAGGAGAGGGACAGTTCCTCATCATCGGTGGGGCTGGGACTGGGACCCAGGCGCTCTGCCTTGTTAGTAACTAAAAGCAGGTCCCAGGCTCCGGCCCCAGCTCAGCTTTCTTTCTAAAACACCAAAAGTCTGTACTAATGTCAGAGTAAACCCACAAAACTAAATGCCATGGCATATGGGGATGCCCTTTGTAAACTCTAAAGCTCTGCATATACCTCAGGCTCTCTTATTTCTAACTTACCACATCAGGGTCTCATGGTAGCACCATATGCTTTCTCATATGGCAGTACATGTTTAGGCCTTTGCTACCCTCCTAGTCCCATTTCTTCTTGGCAAAACGCTGCTCCTTGGCACCTGGTTACTTCATCGGCTAGGAAACCATACGAGACTTAAAAGGCAGAGTTGGAAGATTTGCTGAATATAGAGCAATCCTTGAATAATCTTCAAAGAAATTAATTTATCCTCAATTTTCGAACCTGTGCTATATGAAAAACTTAGGTCTCAGCATTTCAGAACTGATGGAGAATTCTAAAGAGGAATTATTGGATTCACAAATGAAGTCTTCGAGAAGTGGCTTTCCAGCCAGAGCAGCCCATAGCTTCCCACCGGGCAAGACCGCAGGGGCTGAGCAGGGTTTTGTTCTCCGACTGACAATTGGATTGTGACTGGGGTCATTCATTCTGAAAGCAGCCAAATGACATTAACAAGCTGATGTGCTCAGCAAAGGCAATCAGGTTTGATTCATCTTGAGATCGCTGTTTTTTCCTCAGAGCTTTGTGCAGATTTATTCAGGGGACCCACAGAAGAACCTGAGCCCAGAATTTAGTGGTAATTATACAAGATTGATGGTCAAGTCAGGAAAGCTGGTGGCAGCACTGGGGCCTGATAGAGTGAAGCATTTCCCAGCTGTTCTGTGTTCTGTAAGTGTGCTGTGCTGAGCCCCCAGGGAGCCCCCAGGCCGGGCAGGGAGGGAAAGGAGGAGGGAGGGAGAGAGGGAAGCCGCTTGGTGTGAGATGACCTGGGGGGTGCGAGGCACGCAGCTGAGGGGAAACAGGAAATGTTACATCTGGAAAGAAATTCAGGTGGGAGGGAACTAGGCAGGAGGGCCGTGGAGTTCCTGTGCCTGCTAGATTCCAGACATTGGGCCATGCGGGTTGGATATTATACCGGGATAAAAAGAAAATCATAAATATTGGGGGATGCTGTTTCCCCTCCCTGTGTAGTTCCTGTTACACCTGCCCCTTCCCCATATTCAGGCAGCAGCTGACCCCTTGGGTGTCTTCTCCTCAGAGAAAGGCTATTACAGCAGAGACGCAGAAAAGAAACTGCTAAGTTTCAACACTTGGTCCCTGAAGGTAATCAAGAAAATTTAAAAAACGTGAAAAGCCAGGGCGAGTCTTCCCAATTCTGAGCCTGCGCACAAAACAGGAGCCAGAGAGGAAGGTGATGAGTCGGTAGATGCTGGTGGGAGCAGGTGGGAGCCCTGCAGCTCCAGCCGCACTCCCTCTCCAAGATCCATGATGGCGGAAAGCAAAAACCGGCATAACTAGAGGCATTTGGGGACGCAGAGCCTCTGGCCCCCAGAGCAGCTTTAGGGGCCTTGTGTGGGCCAGTGTGTGCAGGGGAGGACTTAGAGGCTCCCAGAAGCACAGCACAGAGTGTCGCGCGACCTGCAAGCATCTTGTCAGATGGAACGAGAGGAACATGGCGGCATATCCCGGTGAGGAATCTTACATAAACTGAGAGTTATTCTGTGCTTATAGTTCAGAAGACCCAATATTGTTAAGGTATTGATTCTCTGACCAGAGCCTTGATTCCTTCCAGCTATCTCCCTTACTTTCCCCAAATACAGACCCTGCAAACTTACGTTGACTTTGGATATCTTCCCAGGGTATTGACTCCCCTCTGGCTTTTATTTTCTTCTCTAGATCTGAGCTTCCCTCCGATGTGTCCTGATGGAACAACAGGTATGTAGCAATATTAATCCCCTCAGTCCCCTGGGGCTGAAGCTCCCAGGTCAGCTGCTTCCAATTGCAAGCAGTCTCCACTTCTTCCCACCCCCCTCCCCATGTGCCGCCAGCTGCAGCGCATTAGGAAATACTACCTAAATCTCCTGGTCTTTCACTTCTCTAACTTTTGCCCTAAACTCCCTTGGCTTCTGTGATGCTTGTCCTGCAATCCCCACCAGTTTATCCATCTTCTACCCTGAGGTCTCTCCTACTCGCCCCACCCTGAGCACTGCTCAGTTCATCACGTTCATGGTCACCGACCTTAGCTGGCCTCCTGATGCTGGAACAGCTTTCTCTGGGTCTTAGCAAGCCACCTATCACATGTTCCTCAGGTGCTTTTCCATTCACAATTGCTTTTTAAAAACCCCCTCACCCGCCACAGCACCCTTTCTTCTCAGCAAGTAATCTCACTTGGTACTTTGCTGAAAAGAAAATTTGAGGCCAAAAAATAACTTAGCTACTTCCTCTGCCAGTCACAAGTGTATCAGTGTTGGCATACATATAGGGAGATGATTCTCCACGAATCTCTCAGATTTCTAGACATCTAACAGCCAATTTGATAAGGACTGTGTTTTTAAGAATGTTTGTAATAAGTAATCACCCTTGGAAAGACAGCAGTGTCACTTACATTATTGATTGATAAGCATAGAGGCCTGATTCTGGATGGTGAAGACACAATGTGATATACAGATGATATACTACAGAAGTGTACACCTGAAATCTATGTAACTTTGCTAACAATTTTCACCCCAATAAAATTAAAAAAAAAAAAAAGATAGCGGCATCTCCCTCCCCTCCCTAGAGCAGGATCTGCTTACATTCCAGGATAACAAAGATAATGATTCTGTCTGGAAAGGAGGATGGGCTAGTTTTCCAGAGACTTGTATATGAGATGGGGACTTCCTAATCTCAAGGGCTCCTTTCTTATAATGCACCCCACTACATGTGCAGGCAACATTTGGTCCTAGTTATGTTGCTCTGTGGGAACTGGGGTTTCGAGAAGAGGTGCAAGGTGTTACTCTTCCTACTACTGCTGCTGTGAATAATAAACAATGTTTTCTTGTTTTTTATTGAGGTGTAATTGATGTAACATTAGTTTCAGGTGTACAACATAATGATTCAATATCTGTATATATTGCAAATGATCACCACAGTAAATCTAGTTAACATTGACACCATACAGAGTTACATTTTTTTTTTCTTGTGATGAGAACTTTTAAGAACTCCTCTCTTAGAAACTTTAAAATGTTCAGTATGGTATTAACTATACTTACTTATTTTATAAATAAAAGTTTGTACCCTTTTACCCCTTTCATTCATTTTAACCAACCCCACCTGCCACCCAGCATCTGACAACCACCAGTAAGTTTTGTTTTATTTTAAGATTCCATATATGTGCAGTTGGTATTTGTCTTTCTGTCTGACTTATTTCACTAAGCATAACGCACTTATGTTCCATCCATGCTGCTGCAAATGGCAAGATTTCATTATTTTTTTATGTCTGAATAATATTCCATTGCATGTGTGTGTGTGTGTGTGTGTGTGTGTGTGTGTGTGTATCACATTTTCTTTATCCATTCATTTATTAATGGGCACTTGAATTGTTTCCATACCTTGATTATTGTAAATATGCTGCAATGAACATGGGAGTACGTATATCCTTTCGAGTTAGTGTTTTTGTTTCCTCAAATATCCAGATGTGGAAAGCTGGGTAGTTCAATTTATAATATTTTGAGGAACCTCTTTACTTTTTTCCATAGTGGCTGCACTAATTTACATTCCCACCAACAGTGCACTAATGTTCCCTTTTCGCCACATTCTCACCAACATTTGTTATATCTTGTCTTATTCATAATAGCCATTCAGCCGGCCAAGTGGCTCAGTTGGTTAAGAGCTTGCTCAAGAGTGTGAGCTCTAAGGAACAGGGTCGCTGGTTCAATTCTGATATGGGCCTGAGCTGAGCTGCCGCTGAGGTGCCAACAGGTGGCAGGATGACTCAGCTAAAGAAAAAATAAAATAAAAACATAATAGCCATTCAAACAGGTATGAGCTATCTCATTGTGGTTTTGATTTCATTTCCCTGATGATTAGTGATGTTGAGCGTCTTTTCATGTGGCCACCTGTATGTCTTCTTTGGAAAAATGTCTATTCAGATCCTCTGATCATTTTTTATTTGTATTTTATTTATTTGCTATTGAGTTGTATGAGTTCTTTATATATTTTGGATATTAACCCATTATCAGATATATGGTTTGCAAACATTTTCTCCCATTCAGTAGTTTGCCTTTTCATTTTGTTGGTGATTTCCTTTGCTGTGCAGAAGCTTTTTAGTTT
>NW_017731546.1:2662195-2762040 GCF_001890085.2 Hipposideros armiger | reverse complement strand
TATATATGTATGTCATTTGCAAATAGTGACAGTTTTACTTCTTCCTTTATTGTTTGGATGACTTTTCTTGCCTAATTGTTGTGGTGAGGACTTCCAATAAATATTATGTTGAATAAAAGTGACAAGAGTGGGCATCCTTGTCTTATCCCTGCTCTTAGAGGGAAAGCTTTCAGTTTTTCACCATTGAATGTGATGTTAGCTGTGGGCTTGTCATATGTGTCCTTTATCAAGTTGAGGTAAATTCCTTCTATACCCACTTTATTGAGAGTTTTTATCACAAACGATGTTAAATTTTGTCAAGTGCTTTTCCTGCATCTGTTGAGATGATCATGTGATTATTTTTTATCCTTCATTTTGTTAATGTGGTGTATCACGTTGATTTGCATATGTTGAACCATACATTCTTGCAGTCCTGGAATAAATCCCAATTGATCATGGTTTATAATCCTTTTATTGTACTGTTGAATTAGATTTTCTAATATTTTGTTCAGGATTTTTGCATCTATGTTCATCAGAGATATTGACCTGTACTTCTCTTGTCTAGTTTTGATATCAAAGTAATCTGACCTTATGGTTGGTATTCTTAAAAAGAGACATAGGTATCTAGATTGACTTCTCTGGATGGGCTGTATTTGTTGGGGACCATTTGACTAAGACTCTATGCCTGAAATTGCTCCATTCTCATATACTCACCATTACTCCTCAATCATTTAACTTGCTAGAGCCTCTACAGCAGTGGTTCTCAACCTTTCACAGGGGTCGCCTAAGACCATCAGAAAACACATATTTTCGATGGTCTTAGGAACCGAGACACCGCTCCTCTATCCGTCTCCAGGCCCACATGCAGATACGCCCAAATACTAGTACCCGGCGACCCCTGTGAAAGGGTCGTTGGACATCCAAAGGGGTCGCGACCCACAGGTTGAGAACTGCTGCTCTAGAGGGTTGCCCCATCAGTGCTCTAATTATCCCCAGGTAGTCCTGCTTCCTCCAGGTATAGTTTAAACCAGAGCTGATGCCTGAATCCTCCAGGGGATGTAGTTTAGTCTTGAGCTATGGCCTCTGCCACATACAGATTAGATAATTGAAATCTAGAAGAATGTCATTGCTTGCTCAGACCCCGCAGCTGGGGAAGCTTTCTTCTCATGTGCCAGGCCAATGAATCACTTCACCTGCTTTGCTCCCCCCAGTCCTTACCAGCCAGCTTCACCAAGTCCTGTGAACAACCCACTGCCTTTATAATCAACTGAACAAAGTAGCCCAAAATGGCTGCCCTTGGGCTGACAACGTAATGAAAAGGAAGCAGTTTATAGTGAAATATTCCTGTGTTTCAGCAGAGTCACATTTCTGGCTCTGCATTATATTGCCAGCACCTTTCTATATGGTTCATTTCCACTGAGCAATAATTTTGTTCACCTATATGGCCTAATAGATATATATTCATCCCCAGTGTATTGCATGCATCCTAAATAAATCCCAATTTGTACAAATTCAAAATCACAAAGTTAATTTGTTGCATAAAATGGGTTCTGAATGGGACAGATGGGAAGGCAAAATCCAGCAGAGGCCCTGTGTATTAGAATTAGTGATTGCACCCCCCAGCTTGTGTGGGATGGTCTTGTGGCCCCAGCTTAGTTATTCAGACATCCCCTAGTGGCTTGCTGCCACTAGTGCGCAGCCTGGGTTGCTTAGCAAGTGGTAAAGGGCACACCAAGGACAGCCATTGCTTGGTTGGGGTTTATGGACCTTTGAGAGATTTTTATGAGAGTCTGCAGTGTGGGCCGAGGTTGGCTGCTTATGAGGAGCAGCTACTGAAAGAGGGTCAGGGACTGTGTGTGTGTGTGTGTGTGTGTGTTGGGTGGGGCAGGGTCTCAGGGAATCACCGGGTTTGTGTGTGTGTGTGTGTGGGGGGGCGGACAAGCAGTATTATCCAGATTCATGGAGGCTCAAATTGGCACTCGCCTGTGCCTGCCAGCTGTGTGTGAGGGGAGGTCTCAACAAAGAAATGATGGTACCTGCCAACATTTTTGTCCCAGAGACGTGCCCTTCCAGTTCTCGCCACAAAGTCAGACAATTCATTTCGTCCCTGTATGTCCCTTGTGCTTCTGAGCTGTTGTCTTTTGCTGAGCTTAGGGTGAGTGCGAGTGAGTGAGTCTGTGCGCAGTCCCTTTAAGAGGAAGCCTGCATCCATAGCAGCCTTCCATCTCACCAGGACAGACTCCCTGGCGATTTTCACAGCCAGATGTTGTGGGGACTCTTCTTCCTGGCATTGGTGCTCTGGGCTGCGGAGCCCAGTGTGGGGCTGGGACCCTTGCTCTTCAGGGGGGACCTCTGCAGCTGAGATACCTCTCCCAGTTCTTAACTGCCACACCTGGAGTTGGGACCAGCTGACTGTTTTGAGTCTCTGCCCCTCCCTACATGGCTTCTTCTTTATGTCTTTAGTTATATGAGTTCTGTCAGCTTGAGGTGCTTCTCCAAGGTGGTTATTCTATAATTTAGTTGTTTCACTGTCAGGATTGTCCTGTAAATATGACAGATTTTTGAGAGTGTCCTGTGCTAGAATTGCTTTGGCGATGAATGAGGCAATAGGTAAGACATGTTTTTGAAATTTAACTCAAGCTATACTGATTTGAGACATTTTGGTGTCTGTTATTGTTATGACCAGCGTAAAAGAGTTTAAAATATGTTAATAAGGTGAATATGTTTCGCCAAATTCCAATACTGATATAAATTAAAGGACAGGCTCCCAAGAAAAATTGTGTCAATCACTTCCTCCTCCATCACCTCTATTCTCCCTCTTCCCAGGAGTTTTGGAATATTTCCACTGTGAGCTGTGATGCTCTCCTCGTTTCCTGGGCCTCTGAGCACCCTGAGGGATGTGGAGAACACAGGCAAAGAAGGAGAGCTGAGCCCACGAGCCGAGTCGCATTGGGAAACAGACAGATAATGGAAGCCAGGGCTGTTGCAGAGTGAAAGCAGGTCCTGGAAGGGCAGCGGCTAGGGAGAAGAGGGTGGGGGACGTTCCCAGTGTGACTTTCGGCACTGGAAGAGGTAAAAGTGTTTAAAATCTTTCAGAGAACTAAGCCACATGGCTTTCCTGTTGCCCATTCTATTTTCCTCAAACTAGGAGCCTACTCTGCTTTGTAATAAATAAGCAGATGTCAGTTGCCACCATCCTGCAAGTCATTATCAGCCCATTTGCCTTTTCACAAAGCCAGTTTCCCTCAGCCCCTTACTCCCCACACCGAAGCTGTTTGCCATGACCAGACTCGAATGTCCCTTTCTTTCCCACTCTAGTCTCATAAGGGGGTGCATAGGACAGTGGTGCAGCGCGATCCTCCTGGACATGTGAAATGATGTTGTCGCTCTGCTGGCCTTTCCGTGAGGTCCTCATTCATCCTTCCTCCCTCAGGAACTCCAAGGCTGAAAGAAAGATTTATCCTTTACCTCTTCATCAGAGTTTCTGACAAGCATTACCTAACTATTGGGTTGTCGGAAAAGTCATGACGTATTTTTTTCTGGTTTTTTGTTGCAAAAATGTGTCATGACTTTTCCAACAATCCAATATAATAGACAGTATCCCATCCATAATGTATATAAAAATACCAATTTCCTTTCTTTTAAAAATGTGCTTTTGTGGAATATAGTGAGCTCAATAAATCAAGAGATTGTGGCTTGGTTCTCTGTCCACAGTGCTGAGCTGATGAGGGGGCCTGAGGACATGCACAAGACAGACAGACATCTCATTTAGTCTCTGGTAACCTTCAGTTACCTTCACAGCTCTAGCCTTATTTTGCCCTTTTTCACTGTCAACTTCCTGCCAGAAAAATGCTGAGGGATAAAAAGAAAAAAAAGGATTTTTAAAGCAGGCATCTTTATGTATCACCCAGAGGAGGGTCAGGAGTGGATGAAGGCAACCCATCGGTGCAGTTCTTGATGTGTTGTTGAGTGAAACAGCCTTGTGTTTGATATTAGGGAGAATACTATCATTATTTTTAAAATCTCAAAAGAGAACATCCCTGACCATTGTCATGTTTGATTTGCTGTCTGATACTTGATGTCAAATTATAAAGATGAGAAGGCTAAGGCTCTTAAAATAGCTGATCAGCTGTTGAAAACATAGAAATCCAATAGCTTGGTTAGCCAGTTTGGTTGTTCTGAGCACTGTTTTCCTAGTGTGTCTGAGAGCCCTGTTCATGTAGAAGCCAGGAGGAATTGGGCTGGTGTGTGGGGGTTAGCCTGAGAAAGGAAACACATTCGTACAGCAGCTCAAAATGTGGGGTAAAGGGTCCTTTGGGGTGAAGGCAGGATTTGAACTCAGATCAGTTTGTTGCCAAAGCTTGTGTACTTTTTCCTGTACCCCACTGTCTCATTTATGTTGAGGTGAAAATATTGGTAGCAGAGATAGAAGAGATTGCTGAGATGGAGCAATAATCTGAGCGTCAGGCGTCTAGAAGCTCAGGAGAGGGGTTTAAGAGACTGAAAGCCTAGGGAAGGCTGCCGAGCACTCCCTGTACCCCCACACTCCCCTCAAAACAGTTTTGCCCAGAGCTAGCCTGCTTGGGAGGTGGAGAAGGAGACTCAGAGAGCAGGGCTGGTGGGGTTCTCCAGGCTCTTCTGTTCCTTTGTGTGATATTCTGGTTATGTCAGGAAGGCTCCTGTAGCCATCTCCAAGGACAGCCTGTGGCTGTGCTCAAGCCCAGGATCTGGATAAATAACCAATAATAAGGTTGCTGAGCCTCACTAAGCAGCATCTTCACTGGCAGAGTCAAGAATAGGTGTGTCTTCTGGCACAGTGAGCACATTCCTGGTTCCCCAATGTGGGGAGGAGACTTGGCCAAGAGCCATGGCCTTCCAGCCCCACCTAGGCCAGGATGGTGTGCCCTCCACAGGCTGACAGCCAGAGAGGACCCAAACATGGGGTCCTGCAGGGGGCGCCCCACTCGTCCCACAGCACCGAGGCCAGCCCTGGGGATGTGTGTAAAATGATCTCCAGAGAAGCCCCAGTTATTTTTGTGCATTTTCTTTCATTCCTTTTCTTCCTTCTAGTGATGTCTGTTCCCCAGATACACCCCTCAGGAGCTCAGACTCTCCCAGAGCCCGGGCTCGGCTCCAGGAAGGGGAAGCGGAAGATTAGGGATGGTCTTGGCCAGGCTCCGCTGATTAATTTTAAACATCTCGTGTCTCCCAGGACACTCGTTTCTCAAACCAGCCTCCTCTTGACAGTCTTTCTATATTTCTGAAGTATCCTCCCTGCTTTCCATGGAGATTCGTATTTCATTAGTGATGTGAGCTGATAAAGACAGACAGCCCATTCACAATTTAAAATTCGCAGCTCAAATTTAATCTCTCGTTTGATGTTTCTCCTTTAGCGGCAGCCTAACCAGTTGGGTTTTCTTGGCTGCTGTTCAGAGTGCTCATTTTTAGCTATGGGGTCAGTGTCTTTGTCCTTCCCCGGCCTTTTCCCAGAGTCATCTGTCTTAACAAGCACTGCAGCTACCTGAGAAAAGTGCCTCTTTCTCATCTCTCCACATAGTCTATCGACGCGTACATTCCTTGTTCCTCTTGTTCACTGATTTGCCTCCCACATCTGGTAGACCAGAGGGGCCTGCATGTCAAGCCACCTGCATGGAATGTGGTTGCCCTCAAACTCAGTGTTCTTCCAGTGTTCACCTTTCTCTGGCAATTTGAAGCTAGCTGCTGGGCTAGGCGCTTTCTTTGAGGGGGTGGGAAAATGAACTGCAGTGTACAGATGAGCAGTGTTAGCAACCTTAGATTGCCGAGCCTCTGGTGCAAGGGGATAATTCCCTTCCCTGGTCATTTTAACGCTTTAGCTCGGTCACAATTCTGAGCAAAACACTGCACAGCAGCACCCCTCAGAAAGGATTCTTGCCTGAGAAACTGGATGAGGTGGTTTGGGGGCGCCGTTTCTTGAAGACATATGCTCCCCCACTATTGCTGTCTTCTGTACCTGATTGAAAAACCTTGCCCTGGGGAAAGAAGGCTAGGGGGGAGAGGAACTGGGGTGGCGGTGGGGGCAGTGGAGGAGGCAGGCCACAGGGACACTCAAGATGGCTCCTTGGGGTTCGTGCACAATCTATATGGGTGAGTGTGAGTTGGGTATGTGTGAGTGTGGGTGAGTGTATGTGAGTGTGTGTGTAACACAGGAGAGAGGATAGAGGTATAGCAAAGACAGAAATCCCACTATTTCAGGGTTTCAAGGCAAACTTCCAAGAAGCTCAACCATCTGCCCTTTCTTTCTCCCAAAGACCTTAACATGAATGGGTGGCAGGAGAAACAAAGAGCTGATCAGCTAGGTACCCTCAGCCTGTATTCCTTCCACGGGCAAATTGTCTTCTTTTTAAAAATTTAATTATTTTGAGTAGGTTATATATATTATGTGATTCAAAGAGCAAAACAATATTAAAAGGTAGGCACTGACATGCCCTGTCTACACTCCATTTATCTTTCCAGTGTTTTTCTAGACAAATATAAGAAAATGATGAATATATATTCTTGTTCTTTTTATTTCTTAAATGAAAAAGAGCATATTAAATACACAGCTCTGCAGCTTGCTTTTAGAAAAGCATTTATTATGACCAATTTCAAACAAACAGCAAAAAAATTGAAAGAGTTTTAACAGAAAGATCAACCACATGCCCATTACTTCATTTTTACAATTAACATTGTTCTCTACTTGCTTTATTACACACTTATATTTTTTCCCATCCCTCTACCCTTCCATCGGTTCATCTTTTTTGGATGTATTTCAAAATAATTTACAGATATCATCACACCTCTGTAGTTCAGCATGTGAATATCACTAAAGTTCAATATTTGTTTACATTTCTCTTTTGATGTAAAATTTACAAAAAATAAGTACACAAATCTTAAGCGTACATTTGCTGGTTGTGCCAGATGGATGCCCCTGTGAAACCCAAACTCCTACCAAGATACAGACAGTTACGATTTCCCTACCGTGGTCCCACATGACTTGTAGTCAACCCCTATTCCCACCCCAGAGGCAGCCACTGTTCTGATTCCCCCCACACACACACACACACAACAGAGCAGTTTTGAAGATTTTATTGGGGAATTGGGGAAGGGGAACAGCGTTGGGGAATCGGGGAAGGGGAACAGACAAGTTGCTGTCGTTTTGTTCTTCAGTCTAGTTGTGGAGGACGTAGCTTCACTGGCCCATGTTGGTATTAGCATTGCGCTCTTCCCGGCTGAGGCAGATCGATCGCGGGCCATTGGACAGCCTCTCACGGCAGCTCATGGCAGCCCACTGCAGCCTACGCTGTCGCCAGCGACTCATGGCAGCCCAGCTCCAGGTTGAGCTGTTGTTCACCATCTTAGCTGTAGAGGGCAGTGTCAGTGGCCCTCATATATAGGATCCGAACCAGTGGCCCTGCTGCTCAGAGCTTGTGCTCCCAAGCTAACTCTTAATCAACGAGCCACTCAGCCAGCCCACTCCTTTATATTAATGTAAGTCTTTTTTTTCATTTAGCATAGTTCTTTTGAAATTCATTCATGTTTTCGTATTCATCAATAATTTATTCCTTTTTATTGCTGAAAAGGATTCCATTGCATAAGGATATCTTACCCCATATATCACATTTTATTCTTCCTCCTATCAGTGGACACCTTATCTCTTTCTAGTTGTTGGCTGTTGACACTCTATGAATATTCCCTTTTTTGTTAACATATGATATAAGTTTTTGTTTCGCTTGGTAAATACCTAGGAGTGGAATTGGCAGGTTGTAAGGTAGGGTAGATATCTGTTTTGCTTTTTTAAAGTGGTTGCATCGTTTTACACTCTAACCAGCAATGTATGAAGTGTTCCAGTTGCTTTACATCCTTGTCAATTCTTGCACTATTTAATTATAGCTTTAATTTGTATGTCCCTGATGACTAATGATGATGAGTGCGTTTTCAGTGATTATACACCATTTAATTCACTTGTGAATTATCGGTTTCTTTTGCCCAGTTTTTTAAAAAATTGGATTTCTTATTTTAAAAAGATCTTTGCCCATTAAAAAATTGAGTTGTTTTTTATTATTGGGTTGTAGAAGTTCTTTGTTAGAAAGGTATTTTGTGATTTTTCTCTCAGATTTGCCCTTTCATGTTCTCTTTTTTTTTCTTAAACTTTATTGGGGGAGCAGTGTGTTTTTCCAGGACCCATCAGCAATAAGTCAAGTTGTTGTTCCAATCTAGTTGTGGAGCGTGGGGGGATTGAACCGGCAGCCTCGGTGTTATGAGCACTGCGCTGTAACTGAGCTAACCAGCCCCCTCATTCTCTTTTTTGATGACTGTAAATTATTATTCTTGATGAAATCAAACTCAACATTTTAAAGGTTATTGCTTTCTCTTCCTAGAAACTTTTGACTTCACCCACCACCTTATCCCTAAAATTTTTAGGGCTTTAGCTATTATTTTAAGTCTATGAATCATCTCAGCTTAATTTTTGAGTATCATTTGAGGTAGGGGCTAAAGTTTTTCGTTTTCTTTTTTCATATCCCTTTATTTCAGGGCCACTTGTTGAAAAGACTTTCCTTTCTCCCATTGCATCATTTTGTTAATCTTGGTCAAACATCAATTGAGTGTGTAACTATGGGTCAATTTCTGGGCTCCGTTATGATTCATTTATCCATGTGTCAGTACTTATGCAATACCACCATCTCCCTGTGAGTCCCTACTTTGTTCTTCTTTTATTGAATTACCTTGGATATTTCAGGATCTTTAAAATTTTGTATATAGGTTAGAATCTGCTTGTATATGAAACTTCTCTCTTTTGCTGCTCTCAAACTTCTTTCTTGGTCTTTGACTTTTGACAACTAATTATAATTGTTTTATTGTAACCCTATTCAACTTCAACCTCTATGAGATACTTCGGACCTCACAGATCTGGGTGTCCATTTCTCTCCCCAGGTTTGAGAAGTTTTCAGCCATTATTGCTTTAAACATACTTTCTGTCCTTTTGTCTTTCTCCTTTCTCTTCTCCTTCTGTACTTGCCATAATGTGGATATTATTTTGCTTGTGCTCCCTAAGTCCCATAGGATTCCTCCACTCCTTTTCTTTCTTTTGCTCCTCCGACTGGATAATTTCAAATGTCCTATCTTCTAGGACACTGATTCTTTCTTTTGCATAGCCAGTATTGTTTTATAATCTCTTTATTGAATTCTTCAATTCTTCAATTTGATTTCTACATTTTTTAAGGGCTCCTATTTCTTTGCTGATCTTCTTATTTTGTTAATGCATTGTTTTTCCCGTTTTGTTTAGTTGTCTGTGTGTTTTTGCAGTTCAATAAACTTCTTTAAAAAAAGGATTATTCTGAATTCTTTGCCATTCAGACAATTTCTTTAGGGTCAGGTACTGGAGCTTTATTAGTTGTCTTTGGTGGTATCATGTTTATCTAACTTTTTGTGATCCTTGATTCCTTACGCTGGTGTCTGCACATTTGAACAAACGCTCACCTCTTCCAGAATTTACAGGTTCACTTTGGCAAAGACAGTTCTTCAGAGTCATCTCAATTTGGGTTTCTGGACATGTCTGCGGGTAACATTTTTGGGCAGGTGGGACTTGCTCTCAGGGTCTATTTTTTGGTGAGGTCTGCCCAAGCTCTGAGGTTGGTGGGGATGGATTGCTGCTGGCTGGGAACAGTTGGTTAGGACTATTGGCTTGGTTCACTGTCCAAGTGAGACTGTAGAACAGGCTCTGTAGTGCCTGAGATCTGTCAGGCTGACGGGATGGTCCTATACTCACAAGTAGGTGAGGTTATTAATTACCTTCTCTGCCCTGGCAGGGCAGAGAATGGGCCCCAGGGTTTTCAGGGTTCACTGTTTGGGGACCCGAATCAGGTAAGACTACACTGAATTTTCTGCCCAGAAGGGACCACTGGTTTTGCTCTGCACTTTGTGCTGCTGTAAGCAGGGTTATTGGGTGGTGTAGGCAGCTTCCTGTATGCTGTGGTTAGGCTGCATTCAGCAGTGGGCGGGATCATGAATTAGCTTCCCTGCCAGGACAGAAGCGGAGAACCAGCTCAAAGGCCAGCAGAGACCTTTGTGGTCTTGACTCAAGCTGACCTGTGCTGTAAGTTTCCTGGCTGGACAGTGTCACTGGTTTTGCTCTGTGGAGGATCAGCTCTGCCTGCTGTACTCTCTGCTCAAGCATTGCTGGGCTGTGCAGCTTCCAGGCACTACGGCCAGCTTGCAGGTCAGGAGGGGGCAGGAGCCATACTCCACAGTGGATGGGGCTATACGTTACCTCTCCTGCCTGGGAGGGTTGGGAGAGCCAGCGCCACGAAGCTTTCCAGGTGTTCCCGATCAGGCTTTCTGATCAGGAGGGGCCTGGCGTTATACTCCGCAGTGGGCCAGGCTATGAATTAGCCTTCCTGCCTCTGTGAAGCCAGGGAGGACCTTCAAGCCCAGGAAGGCTCTTTGTGGCCTCGAGTCAAACTGACCCAGTTGCCAAGTTGCCTGGCCTTATGGCGTCACTGGTTTTGCTCTGTGGATAGTCAGCTCTGCCCGCTGTGCTGTCTGCTGGAGTGTTGCTGGGCTATGTAGTTTCCAGATGTTCTGGCCAGCTGTCTGATACGGAGGGGCTGGGAGCTATACTCAGCAGTAAACTGGGCTTTCCTGCCTGGAGAGGGGAGACCAGGCTGCAGGCCAGCAGGGCTCTTCAGTTCAGGAGCCGAATTGGGCAGACCTGCACCCCACTGAGTGCGTTGGTCATGCTGCACCTCTGTCTTGGCTCTACATGAGCAAAGCTGCCGGTTGGGACCACTGCTTGGATGCTGCAGGTGGGAACTTGGTCGGCCAAGCCCCTTCCCCTTCTGCATGACAGTTTCCTAGTGGTCAAGCCCTGTGGATTCCCCTGTCGTCCCCATGAGGTGAGACCAGAGTGGGGGCTCCCAAGAAGCAACCTATAATGCCGGGAGGAGCTTAATGTCCACTTAGACTCTCTTTTTCCACTGGAGCAATTGTAGGTTCAGGGGAGACAATCTTAGCGCGGTGCTGCACTGGCCGGGGGGTGGGACAGTTAGCACAAAGCCGCCCCTCCTGCCCTTCTAATGCAGTCAGTCTTGGCCTCTGTGGTACAGGGGGGTGCTTCAGCCTCACCCCCACGTTCTAGGAGTCTTTCTGTGGTGTCTTGTCCATGGATAGTTGTCGATCTTGTGAGGGGGAGCAGTCAGGAATGAACTATGTCACCATTTTGGTGGCATCATTCCTTCAATATAAAGTCTTTTGTGTTTCATGTAGCATAAGGCTTTTGCAAACAGGTTTTTGTGTGGTCTTTGGCTTTCATTTCTAGTGTATAAATATCTAGAAGTGTTTTTCCTGGGTCATATGCTAGGCAGATATTTAAATTTATAAGAAAAGGCCAAAATGGCTTCAATGCCATTTTGCATCCTGTCAGCAATGAGTTTTCCAGTTCTAGCATCCTGACCAGTGGTGGTGATGTCACACTTTATACGTTTAGCCATTCTGCTGGCTGTGCAGTTGGTATCGCCTTGAGATTTTAAGTTTTATTTACTTGATGACAATGTTGAGCATCTTTTTATGTGCATTTGGTTATTTAAAATTTTTCTTTGCTAAATGTTGGTTCAATTTTTAAAAAATTTTCATCCAGTCTATCACTTGTCTTTCATTTTATTGAGCATATCTTTCAAAAAGCAATTTTCTTTTAATTTTGAGGAAGTCCAATTGATCATTTTTTTCTTTTATGATTTGTACTTTTTGTACTCTATTTAAAAATTCTTTGCCTAACTAAAGTCACAAAGATTTTTCTTCTGTGTTTTATTTTAGAAGTTATATAATTTTACCTTTTATATTTAGGTTTATGATCCATTTAGTTAATTTTCATATGATGAAAGGTAATGGCCAAGGTTCATTTTTTACACAGAGATGTTTACCTTTCAGATACTCTGTCAAAAATCAATTGATCATATATACCATATGTGGGTCTATTTTGGAATCACAATTTGGTTTTATTAATCTATATCTTTATATTTATGCAAATACCATGCTATTTTGATTACTGTAGCTTTATAGTAAATTAGGTAATATAAGTCTTCTTTCTTTTTCTTTTTCAAAATTTTTGGCTATTCTAGGCCCATTGCCTTTACACATAACTTATAGAACCAAGTTGACAATATCTAAAAGTGGCCTGCTGGGATTTTGATTGGAATTACATCAAATCTATAGATCACTTAGAGAGAATTAATATCTTAATATTCAGTCTTTCAGTCTATGAGCATGATACCTCTCTCCATTAATTTGTATTTTTTAGGGTACAGGTCTTACATACATTTTGTTAAATTTATCCCTAATATTTTTTTTATACTGTTGTAGTTATCAAATTTCAGTTCTCAGTTGTTTGTTGCTAGTATATATTGGGTTGTCAGAAAAGTCATGACATATTTTTTTCTATGTTTTTCATTGCAAAAATGTGTCATGACTTTTCTGACAACCCAACAGAATAAGATTGATTTTGTATGTTGACCTTTTTATCCTATAACCTTACTGAGCTCATTTATTGAGTTCTAGTAGCTTTTTGTAATTCCTTATGGTATTTTACATAGAGGGTTGTGTTCCTGCAAATAAAGATAATTTTACTTTGTTCCTCTCAGCTTTTCTTACATTTGTTTCTTTTTCTTACATTATTGTACTGGCTATGACCTCCAGTATAATGATGAATAAAAATGGTGAGAGTGCATATTCTTCCCTTGTCCCCAGTTTTAGGGACAAAATTATTTATTTTTATAATAAGTATGATAGCTGTAGAGTTTTCATAAATGTCCTTTTATCAGTTGAGAATATTCCCTTCTATTCTAGTGTACTGAGAGTTTGTATCATCAGAAGATATTGAATTTTGTCAAATATTTTTCTGCATCCAGTGAGAAGATGATATGGATTTCTTTTACACTCTGTTGACATGTTTCATTGTTTTTATTTTTATTTTTTGATTGTTGAATCAACTTTGCAGTCCTGGGATAACACCAATCTGTTTGTGATTTATTATCCTTTTAACATATTGGTGAATTCAATGCTAATATTTTGTTTAGAGTTTTTATATCTATGTTCCTGAGTAATATTGGTCTGGAGTTTTCTTGAAATATCCTTGTGGGTTTTTTAAAATTTTATTTTATTTTTTAATTTTTAGTTTTTTTAATTTTTATTTTTTCAATTACCATTGACATACAGTATTTAAGGTGTATAAAATCATAGTGATTAGATACTTATATACCTCACAAAGTGATGATCCTAATAAATCTATTAACCATTTGGCACTGTACATAGTTATTACAATATATTCCCTATGCTGTACTTTACATGCCCGTGACTATTGTTTTTCAATTATAGTTGACATTCAGTATTATTTTGTATTAGTTTCAGTAGCATGGCACAGTGGTCAGGCATCTTTACAACATTATTGATTATATTCCCCGTACTGTATTTCACATTTCTGTGACTGTTTTGTGACTATCAATTTGTACTTTCTAATTCCTTCTCCTCCTCCCTAAACCCCAGCTCTCTCCCATCTAGCAACCATCAATTTTTTCTGTTTTGTTTGCTTGTTTATTCAGTTCTTTAGATTCCAATATAAATGAGATCATATGGTATTTGTCTTTCTCAGTCTGATTTATTTCACTTAACATAATATCCTCTAGGTCCATCCATGTTGTTGTTAATGGTAAGATTTCATTATTTTTTATGGCAGAGTAATACTCCATTGTATAAATGTACCACACTTTCTTTATCTGATTGTCTATTGATGGTCATTTTGGCAGTTTCCATATTGCTATTGTGAACAGGACTGCAGTAAACATAGGGATGAATATACAGAGGATGCCAAAAAATGTATGCACATTTTAAGAAAGGAAAAAAATATATACCAATAACAAAAGATGAATACAAATCTTGTGTATACATTTTTTTTGGCACCCCTGGTATTTTTTTCTGAATTAGTATCTTGGATTTCTTTGCATAAATACCCAGAAGTGGAATTGCTGGGTCACAACATAGTTCTATTTTTAATTTTTTGAGAACACTCCAAACTGTTTTCTGTAGTGGCTGCACTAATTTGCAGTCCCACCAACAGTGCTCTCTTTACTCCACGTCCTCATCAGCACTTGATATCTTTGATTTTTGATGATAGCCATTCTGACAGGTGTCAAGTGATGTCTCATTGTGGTTTTAATTTTTACTTCTTTGATGATTACTGATGTTGAGCATCTTTTCTTATATCTGTTGGCCATCCATATGTCCTCTTTGGAGAAATGTCTATTCAGGTTCTCTGCTCATTTTTTAATTGGATTGTTTTTTTTTCTTGGTGTTGAGTTGTATGAGTTCTTTATAAATTTTGCATATTAGGCACTTTTCAGGTGTATCATTGGTGAATATTTTCTCCTATTCAGTAGGATGTCTTTTTATTTTATCTATGGTTTTCTTTGCCGTGCAAAAAAATTTAGTTTGATATAGTCCCATTTGTTTATTTTTTCCTTTTGTTTCCCTTGCTCGAGGAGATAGATCAGAAAAAAAGTTACTAAGGATAATCTCAAAGAATTTACTGCTGATGTTTTCTTCAAGGAGTTTTATGGTTTTGGGTATTAAATTTAAGTCTTTAATCCATTTTGAGTTTATTTTTGTATATGGAGTAAGAAAGTGGTTCAGCTTCATTTTTTTGCATTTATCTGTTCAGTTTTCCCAGCCCCATTTATTGAATAGACTTTCTTTATCCCATTGTATATTTTCACATCCTTTGTCATAGATTAATTGACCATATAGGTGTGGGTTTATTTCTGGGCTCTCTATTCTGTTCCATTGATTTATGTGTCTGTTTTTATGCCAGTATTATGCTGTTTTGATCATTATGGCCTTGTAGTATAATTTGATATCAGGTAGCGTGATACCTCCAACTTTGTTCTTAAGATTGCCATGGCTATTTGGGGTCTTTTATGGTTCCATATAAGTTTTAAGATTATTTGTTGTAGTTCTGTGAAGAATACTATTGGTATTTTGATAGGGATTGCATTGAATCTATAGATTGCTTTGGGTAGTATGAACATTTTAATGATTTTAATTCTTCCTATCCATGAGCATGGAATATGCTCCCATTTATTTGTATCTTTTTTTTTTTTTTTTTTTTTTTTTGTTGTTTTTTTTTTTTTTAGCTGAGCCATCCTGCTACCTGTTGGCAGCTCAGCGGCTGCTCAGCTTGGGCTGGACTCGAACTGCTGTTGCTCAGAGCTCAAACTCTTGAGCAAGCTCTTAACCAACTGAGCCACTCGGCCGGCCCTATTTGTATCTTCTTTAGTTTCTCTCTTCAATGTCTTATAATTTTCTGAGTACCTGTCTTTTACTTCCTTGGTTAAATTTATTCCTAGATTTCTTTGACGTAATTGTAAATGAGATTGTTTCCTTCATGTCTCTTTCTGACAGTTTGTTATTAGTACATAAAATGCAACCGATTTCTGAATATCAACTTTGTATCTTGCTACTTGGCTAAATTCATTTATCAGTTCTAATAGTTTTTGGTAAAATGTTTGGGGTTCTCTATATAGTATCATGTCATCAGCAAATAATGACAGCTTTACTTCTTCCTTTCCAATTTGGATGCCTTTTATTTTCTTTTCTTGTCTAATCGCTATGACTAGGACTTCCAATACTGTGTTGAATAAAAGTGGTGAAAGTGAACATCTTTACCTTGTTCCTGATCTCAAGGGGGAATGCTTTTAGCTTTTCCCCATTGAGCATGATGTTAGCTGTGGGTGTGTCATACATGGCCTTTATTGAGATATGTTTCCTCTATTCCTTCTTTGCTGGGAGTTTTTATCATAAATAGATCCTGGATTTTGTCAAATACTTTTTCTGCATCTATTGATAAATGACCATATGATTTTTATTTTACATTTTGTTTATGTTATGTACTATGTTAATTGATTTGTGGATATTGACCCAACCTTGCATCCCAGGAATGAATCCCACTTGATCGTGGTGTATGATTTTTTAAATGTATTTCTGAATTTGGTTTGCTAATATTTTGTTGAGGATTTTTGCATATATGTTCATCAGGGATATCGGCCTATAGTTTTCTCTCTCTCTCTCTTTTTTTTTTGTAGTGTCTTTGTTTGCTTTTGGAATCGGAGTAATGGTGGACTCATAAAATGAGCTTTGGAGCCTTCCCTGCTCCTGGAATTTTTGAAATAGTTTGAGGAGAATAGGTGTAAATTCTTTTTTTGAATGTTTGGTAAAATTCACCTGTGAAGCCATCTGGTCCATGACTTTTGTTTGTTGGGAGCTTGTTGATTACTGATTCAATTTCATTGGTAGTAATCGGTATGTTCAGATTTTTTATTTTTTGTTGATTCAGCCTTGAAAGATTGTGTGCTTGTGGAAATTTATCCACTTCTTCTAGATTGTCCAATTTGTTGGTGTATAGTTTGCTCATAATACTTTCTTAAAAATTATTTCTGTGGTGTCGGTTGTCACTTCTCTTTCACTTGTCGTTTTATTTATTTGGGTCCTCTCTTTTTCTTCTTTATCAGTCTGGTTAAAGGTTTGCCAATTTTATTTATCTTTTCAAAAATACCAGCTCTTGATTTCATCGATCTTTTGTATTTTGTTTTTTTGTTTTTTTTTAGTCTGTATTTTATTTCCATTCCAATCTTTATTATTTCCTTCCTTGTACTCACATTGAGCTTTGTTTGCTGTTCTTTTTCCAGTTCCTTTAGTTGTAAAGATAGACTGGTGATTTGAGATTTTTCTTTTTTCTTTAGGTAGGCCTGCATTGCTATGAATTTCCTTCTTAGGACTGCTTTCGCTGTGTCCCATAGATTTTGGGTTGTTGTGTTTTCATTTTCATTTGTCTCAAGATATCTTTCTTATTTTTCCTTGATCTCATTGTTAACCCACTCATTGTTTTGTAGCATGTTATTTAGTCTCCATGTGTTTGTGTATTTTTTAGGTTTTTTTCTTGTAATTGATTTCTAGTTTCATAGCTTTGTGGTCAGAGAAGATGCTTGATATCGTATGAACCTTCATAAATTTATTGAAGCTTGTTTTGTGGCCTAACATGTGGTCTACCTTGGAAAATGTTCCATATGCACTTGAGAAGAATGTATATTCTGTTACTTTGGGGTGAAATTCTCAAAAATATCAATTACATCCACTTGATCTAGTGTGTCATTTTAGGCCACTGTTTTCTTATTGATTTTCTGTTTGAAAGATCTGTCCATCGGTGTCAGTGGGGTGTTAAAGACCCTTACTGTGTTTGTGTTACTTTTGACTTCTGCCTTTATGTTGGTCAATATTTGTTTTGTATATTAGGAGCTCCTATTTTGGGTGCCTAGATGTTTATTAGGGTTATGTCCTCTTGTTGGATTGATTCCTTTATTATTATGTAATGTCTTTCTTTGTCTCCTATTAAAGTCTATTTTGTCTGATACAGTATTGATACCTCAGCTTTTTTCTCATTTTCATTTGTGTGAAATATCTTTTTTCATCCCTTTATTTTCAGTCTCTGTGTGTCTTTAGATCCACTCAGCTACCCTGTGTCTTTTGATTGGAGCATTTAACCCATTTACTTTTTAAGTGATTATCGATAGGCACTTAGTTATTGCCATTTTATTCATATTTTTTATCTTTTGTTTTCTCCTTTCTTTTGCTTAAAGAAGTCCTTTTAACATTTCTTATAATATTGGCTTGGTGGTAATGAATTCCTTTAGCTTGTTCTTGTCTGGGAAGCTCTTTATCTCTCTTTCAATTTTAAATGATAGCTTCTGTTGGGTAAAGTAGTCTTGGTTGTAGCCCTTGTTTTCAACCCTTTGAATATTTCAGCCACCTCTCTGGCCTGCAATGTTTCTGTTGAGAAATCAGCTGACAGTCTTATGGGCGTTCCCATGTGAGTAACTAGTTGTGTTTCTCTTGTTGCTTTTAGGATTCTCTCTTTGTCTTTAATCTTTGCCATTTTAATTTTGATATGTCTTGGTGTGGGCCTATTTGGGTTCATCTTATTTGGGACCCTGCTTTCTGGGCTTGTATTTCTATTTCCTTCACCAGGTTAGGGTAGTTTTCAGTCATTATTTCTTCAAATAAGTTCTCGATACCTGGCTTCCTCTCTTCTCCTTTTGGTACTCCTATGATGTGAATGTTGTTATGGTTGATGTATCACAGTTCTCTTAAACTATCTTCATTTTTTTTTTCATTGTTCTGATTGGGTGTTTCTGCTACCTTGTCTTCTTAATCATTGACTTGATCCTCTGCTTGATCTAATCTGTTGATTCCTTCCAGTGTGTTCATTTCAGTTATTGTATTCTTTATTTCTGACTGGTTCTTTTTTATGGTTTCTATGTACTCCTTTATGCTTGCTATCTCTTTGTTGAAATTCTAAGTTTTTTTAAACACTCTTATAGCCAATGTTTTAAGCTGTGTCTCTGGTAGGTTGGTTGCCTCCATTTCATTTAGTTCTATTTCTGGAGGTTTCTCTTATTCTTTTATTTGGGACATGTTCTCTTGTTTCCTCATTCTGGCTGCTGCTCTGAGTTTTCTTCTATATATGAGGTAGGTCGGCTATGTTTCTCAGTCTTTTCTGGGTGGCCATATGTAGTATGTGTCTTGTGTGGTCCAGTGGCACAGTCTCCCTCATCTCCTGTATGTGTATGTTCCAGGAGGGCCCCTTGAGTGTGTTCTCCTGTTGTAGTTGAGCCTTGATTGCTTTTGGCACATCAGTGGGTGGGATTGAATCCCAGGGTGACAGAATGTGAGGACTGGCTATGCCCACAGTGTATGAGCTGCTGTGTGGGGGCTGACCCCTCAGAGGAGGTTTCACCCTCATGGGCTCTCGTGCCTGATGAGACCCCCTCTTTGGGTGTGCTGCTTGTAGGGCTAACCAGGTAGTGCCCTGGTGTGGTCTAAATCCAGCCTCTTGGTATGTTGTTTCGCGTGAATCTTGGGAGGGGCTCCAGTGAAGGTGAATTTCAGCCTTGCTTGTTACCATCCCTCACCTACCTACCTGGTAGGAGCCACAAAGCTATATATATGTGGTTGGCTGCCGCCTATGCTGGACCTGAAAGCATGTGGGGGTGGCCTCGCTGTGAACCGAGGTTGGCTGCCACCAGTAGTGGGCCTGAGGTAGCTTAGAAAAAGGCCCAGGGCCCCCTAAGCCTGTTGCCACCTGCCAACTGCCCATAAGGCCCAGCCATTGAAAGACCCTCCTTAGGTGTGTGGGATGTGCTGGTTGACCTGGTGTTGAGAGTGCCCTTGGCGATGCAGCACTAACTGGGGGTGGGGTGGGGTGGTGGAATCCCTAATCTGTCCACTTGAATGGGGTTCTGGTGTCTGCTGAGTCCACCCTTTGGGTGTGTCATTTTTGGAGCTAATTGAGTGGTGTTCCGGTGTGGTCTGAAGCCAGCCACCAAGTGTGTTGGTGCTGAGGCATATTGGGAGCAGCTCCAGTGCTGGCCAATGTCAGCGGCTGCCTGGAGCTACTTGGTAGGAGCTATAAAGTGATCTGTGGTTTGCAGTTGCCTGAGTTGGGCTTGGAGTCACCTGGGAGAGGCTACGCCGCAATCTGTGGCTTGCTGCCACTAGTGCCCAGCCTGGGTTGCTTAGCAAGTGGTAAAAGGCACACCAAGGACAGCCATTGCTTGGTTGGGGTTTGTGGACCTTTGAGAGATTTTTATGAGTCTGCAGTGTGGGCTGAGGTTGGCTGCTTATGAGGAGCAGCTACTGAAAGAGGGTCGGGGACTGTGTGTGTGTGTGTGTGTTGAGTGGGGCAGGGTCTCAGGGAATCACCGGGTTTGTGTGTGTGTGTGTGTGTGTGTGTGTGTGTGTGTGTGTGTGTGTGGCAAGCAGTATTATCCAGATTCATGGAGGCTCAAATTGGCACTCGCCTGTGCCTGCTGGTTGTGTGTGAGGGGAGGTCTCAACAAAGAAATGATGGTACCTGCCAACATTTTTGTCCCAGAGAGGTGCCCTTCCAGTTCTCGCCACAAAGTCAGACAATTCATTTCCTCCCTGTATGTCCCTTGTGCTTCTGAGCTGTTGTCTCTTTGCTGAGCTTAGGGTGAGTGCGAGTGAGTGAGTCTGTGCGCAGGCCCTTTAAGAGGAAGCCTGCATCCATAGCAGCCTTCCATCTCACCAGGACAGACTCCCTGGCGATTTTCACAGCCAGATGTTGTGGGGACTCTTCNGGTTGCTTAGCAAGTGGTAAAGGGCACACCAAGGACAGCCATTGCTTGGTTGGGGTTTATGGACCTTTGAGAGATTTTTATGAGAGTCTGCAGTGTGGGCCGAGGTTGGCTGCTTATGAGGAGCAGCTACTGAAAGAGGGTCAGGGACTGTGTGTGTGTGTGTGTGTGTGTGTTGGGTGGGGCAGGGTCTCAGGGAATCACCGGGTTTGTGTGTGTGTGTGTGTGGGGGGGCGGACAAGCAGTATTATCCAGATTCATGGAGGCTCAAATTGGCACTCGCCTGTGCCTGCCAGCTGTGTGTGAGGGGAGGTCTCAACAAAGAAATGATGGTACCTGCCAACATTTTTGTCCCAGAGACGTGCCCTTCCAGTTCTCGCCACAAAGTCAGACAATTCATTTCGTCCCTGTATGTCCCTTGTGCTTCTGAGCTGTTGTCTTTTGCTGAGCTTAGGGTGAGTGCGAGTGAGTGAGTCTGTGCGCAGTCCCTTTAAGAGGAAGCCTGCATCCATAGCAGCCTTCCATCTCACCAGGACAGACTCCCTGGCGATTTTCACAGCCAGATGTTGTGGGGACTCTTCTTCCTGGCATTGGTGCTCTGGGCTGTGGAGCCCAGTGTCGGGCTGGGACCCTTTACTTCTCAGGGGAGAACTCTGCAGCTGAGATATCCCTCCCAATTCTTAATTGCCACATGGGGGGTTGGGATCAGCTGCCTGTTTGAGTCTCTGCCCCTTCTACCAGTCTCAACATGGCTTCTTCTTTATATCCTTAGTTATATGAGTTCTGTTCAGCTTCAGGTGGTTCTCCAGGGTGGTTATTCTATAATTTAGTTGTAATTTTGATGTATTTGTGGGAGCAGGAGAGCACAACTTTTACTTACTCTACCATCTTGACTGAAAATATCTATTTGTTGAGTTAGCTTTGGCAAGTTATATTTTCTCTAGGAATTTGTCAATTTTGTTAAAGTGTTGCTTAATTCTGTTTGTTTTCAAACTTATCAGCATTACGTTCATAGTATTTCCTTATCTTTTTAATCCCTGCTGTTTCTGTAGTCATTGATATCTACTTTTTCTCTCCTAAAATGGTTTATTGTTGTTTTTTTTCTTGGTAAATCTCATCAGAGGATGGTTTTTAAGAACTAACTCTTAGCTTTGTTGATCCTCAAGATTGTTTTTATATGTAAGCAGTATGTCAAACATGTCAACCTATGGAAGTAAATTAAAAAGTGTTCTTATTTTTATTTTTTTTTCTATTCCATGGTTCTTTTAAAATTTGTCCAGTTAAAGAAAGCCTTCCACTTCTCCTGGATGGAAATTCAGACAAGCCCCATAACTCAGGGTTTCTCAACCACAGCACTATTGGCATTTTGGGCCAGATGATTCTTTAATGTGGAGGTTTGTCTGTGCACGGTAGTATGTCTAGCAGCACCCTGGCCTCTACCTACTAGATGCCAGTAGTACTTCCCAGCTTTGACAACCAAAATTGTCTGCAGACATTCTTAAATGTCCCCTGGGAGACAAAATTCCTTCCAGTTGAGAGCACTGCTATTTTTATGTGTAATCTTAGAAAACATAAAATTCTAGGATCACGTTTTTTTTTTAACTTTTGAATTTCAATGCTTACCTCATGAACGTTCATTTCATAATATAAGCACTTTCTTTTTTTATTATTTTTTTTGGTTGTCAGAAAATTCAGTAAAATTTATTGCTTAATTGCTGTAATTAACAAATTTCAGAGATTTGGTTTCCTTTCTCTATTCTTTATAATTAGATTTTATTTTTATTTATAATCTTCATCTTTTACCTTATGTATAATCTTGTAGATGACTTCTGGTCTCCCCAAAATAACATCTGAATACACATTTAAAATACACCAATGATTATATTCATGGAACATCTTCTTTGGGATAAAAAACTGCAGGGCAACACTGATGTAGAACTCATTTCAAACCACGAGAACAGGTGTGCATGAGGGAGAAGAAACAATGGTAGAGAAGTATAAAATGAAGAAGGGAGAGATGGTGTTATAAATCTGCTGGTCTCCTCTTTCTAAATTTCTATATGTATCAGAGCTATGTAGGGGAGAGGCTGGATTTAGTTTGATACAAACAGAAATTTAGGCATTAACCTGGCTGGGGCAGATGGCTGCCTGTCCCCTTACTTGATTGCAAATAAAAGGAATAGTTTAACCATAACAGACAGGATGCTTCCATCTTTGATTAGTATTCCCTGGAAGACTAATGAAGTATGCAGTTCTGGAAGAGAAAAGGCCTCATTTCTGGCTTTTTGGCTTGATGTGATAGGGGTTACTGTTCTAAGTCCATAAGACTGTGAGCCTGATGAAACAGCAATGAGCAAATACTCCTCCTCCCCCGCCCCCCAATGCCCTTTCATAACGCACATGGATAAGTGTGTTCCTTAGGGTCCCACTGTATTACATTTTCATGTCATAATTATGCCTTGACATTTGGAGGGGGACAGGAGGAAGACTGCAGGCATAGAGAAGGCTTCCAGGGGCTCCTTGAAAAATTAGCTTGGGAGGAAAATCTAACAAGCTTAAATTATTAATTGGCTATTATCCAGGTCTAAAAGGAAACATTTGGTGTGCGTGTACGTGTGTGTGTGTGTGTGTGTGTGTGTGTGTGTGTGTGTGGTTCAGAAAAGGGAGAGCCTCCTGAATATGGAACAAGACCAAGCCCTCCTGAAAGGTCGGAGGGAGAGGGAGGCCAAGAGAGAATCGCTTCTAAGTTCAATACCTCAGCTTTCTGTGACATTTATTTTTCTATTAATGCTTGGCATTTATATTGCTGTGATAGATCAATTAGCCTCTCACAATGTTCTAGTCCATTGACCTTATCATTTAACTATCCTATGGTGCCATTGTCACCACAGGGAGACTACAAAAGAAACATTTATAATTTTGAATTACCTAGGCCCAGAGCTGGGGACACATTAAAAGGTTTAGTTTGGATAATCAGCAGCACATTAGATATCAGAACCTTTAGGGAGTTTTCCTTTTTCTCATCACTCTTGAATTCTGAAAGCTACATTGAAAAAGCAAAGAAACAGAACTCATCCTGTGTAGTGCTGGTATTTGGGGACTCCAAAATGACTCTAAGAACACTTGGGAGATCACAGAATCTCAACCTTTACCTGAGCGATCAATGGATCTGTCAGGATCCTTAGCTGCAGGCAACAGAACTGGACTGTGGATAAGATAGGTAGAAGGGGATTAGGTGGAAGGCTAGCGGGGACTCCAAGGCTAACAGAAGGCTAGGGAATGAGGCTGGGGAATGGGAAGAAATGAAGGGTTCTCTGGAGGACTAGGTAGGAGTTACAGCAACATTCTCTTAGGAGGAATGCCCTCGGGCTGTTCCTTGTGTCCTTTAAGACTCCTTCTTGGAAGAAAGAATCCACTTGGTAAATAAAGGAGGATATGGATTCTTTGGCTTCTGTAGTGGGAGGGCACTTGGAATTATGTTTCTATCAGGAACACACCAAATACTGAAGAGGAAATTCTCCTGGAGGAAATCAGGATGCTTTTAGAAAGGGGAAGTGACTGATGGGTAGCAGGAGAGAAAAAAAAAAAAAGTGGTGGTGGTGGTGGTGGGGCACGGGAGAGGAAGAAAAAGAAAAGGAAACGTTTCAATACTCAGTAATTATTTAGCGGAACTTCATTTTACAGGTGAGGAGACCGGCCCAGATAATGATATGTTTTGTTCAAGTTTACAAACTAGTGACATTCCCAGCAGGGGCGAGAAAACTAGGTTTCCCAGCGCCGGGCTAGGTGCTTGTTTCAACATCTGATGCCTTTGGAAGCAGCACCAATGGCCTTGCTCAGCTGTAATCACAGGAGTTTGGCCTAGTGTGTTGGTTTGTTCCAGTTGCTTCAGATTTGAGGAATTTGAAAAAGCACTTCATTCAGATTTAGCTTTTAATTGAAGGAGCAACCATTGATGCTTTTAATAGAAACTAGTTTTATAGTCATGTATTTTTGCACGCTGCATACATCACCAGCTGCCTGAAGAAACCACTAGCTAGAGAGGGATGTCCAGTGAGGTGTAGTACTTTAAATACCACGAGAACTCCAGGGAATGTCCGAGATGCCGTTCATCCATCCTGGGGAATGAGATTTCAGTTAAAAAGCCAATCTTTCTTGGCGAGGGATACACCCGGTCCTAATTAACTGAAGTCAGTAAAAATTGGGTTGTCCAGGATGCTGTGTCAGACATCAAACCTGCTGGAGATGGTGCAACCCCAGGCAGACAGTTAAGAGCGATGGTGAAAAAGAGTTCATCAGGGGCCCAGCGGCACACAGCTCTGGTCAGTCAGCCTGCTGCAGAGGCAGGGAGGTCGAAGAGGGTCCTGTGGATTCGTTCACCTGTCCTAAGAAGCTCAGGGGCTGCCTCACAAACAGTAAACGCGTGTTTTTGAGAGGTGGGGTGACTCCTCTAATCCAAGACCAGGGATAAGGAGAGGGCTTGGTTTAATGCAGGGAAACCTGTGTAAGTAACAGCATGCCATTTTAGAAAGATAACTGATTTGCTGGCAGAAGGGTCCATAGAAGTCCAGCGTCTTGGCTGGGTGACAAGCTCAGCCTTGTACCAGAGCCGGGCAAGGGTGCATGCCGGTGACTGCAGCTTCTCTTTCCAAATACCCTCCTCAGTCGCCTTTCTCCCCTAAATCCTTTGCTATGTCTAAACAAATCCTGTTATGAAACCACCACACAAAAAAAACTGGCAAACAGTCAATCCACTCAGAAATGGGACTTGAACTGCGTTTCAGTTTTGATTTCTAAGCAGAGGAAGCAGTGATTGGACTGTAAGCAACACACACCCATTATCATCAGAACTCACAAGCTTAATTACACAGAAAGTGAAAGCTAATAATTTTTTATGTACTGTTACATCCCTAGGAGGCCAGTTACCATGGAAATCTCTCCTTCATTTCCCTCTACTTAGAGCATATTTACATGGAAAAGGAAGAGAAATATAAACATGATAGAAAGATTAAACAAGGCACAGGTTGCTACAAATATTTAACATTTATTATAAGAATACAGTAAAAAAAAGGTTCTGCAGAACTATAAGTGGTAATTGATCTATTAGGAAAGAAAAGGAGGCTATTCAAAAATGACCAAAGTTTACAAAAAATATGAAAGCATGTTTTTAAAAAAGTATAAAACAATTTAAAAACATCCTACAATGTTAGCAAAAGTTCAAAGTGTATTTCTTCTGAATGTAAAAACTAACAAATAAATAAGTGTTAAATACAGATCTGAGTTAAAAATGGTAAAAAGACAACTAACTGCTTTATATATTTAGCTCTTATTCATTTTCAGACGTGTTTACAAAGCCAGATAAACTCGCCAAAGGCCTTGTTTGTATGTTTTACACTTGAACTTTTTATAAGAAGCACCCTATTTCCAGTGTTTCTTTTATCCACTTCACAAATATATTATTTTAAAACAATAAAAAAAAGATTAAAGGTGCTTTAACCTGACGACATTGGCATTAAAAGGAAACTGTAAACCACAGGAGTGCTTTGCTCAAAATGATGCTTGCAGATGGAATATCTATTGAACTGGGGGGCTGAAGGCAGGCCCCACTCGTACCCCATCATCCCGAACTCATCTTCTAACAAAGGGAAGAGGAAGCACGCCAGGACATGGCATTTCTGCAACTGCTCGCTGTGGGCCCATGCCAGGAAAACGGCGATGCCTTAGGCCAGGGGGCTGCCCAGTCATGGCTGGGCATCATGTGTACATTTTATCTTTGCTTTCAATTTGCTTAGGTTCCTGAAGAAGTCAGTGCTGGTTTAGAGACTTTGACAACTTTATTTTATTCTCATGCATTTTACCTAGCTTTTCCCAAGTCTATGTGGTTGTGTGGCTATGACCTCAGAAAGTTCCAATCTTTTAGGGTACTCATTAGACCAAACCAAGAAAAACACAAAGAAAACCATTATATAAAGTCAGCAGAACTCACACCACCACCAACCCCCATACACTTATGTTGCTTAATTAGGCCATCTAATTTAATATATTTAAGCATAAATGTAAGATTTCTAGATGTCTGACTCATAAAGTTGTTTCAGTGAGAAATCTCAATTCTTTGTGAAGGACAATAATGAACAGAAACGGCCTATGAAAAGTGGGTTCCTGGCATGGGTCCATGGTGAGAGTCTGATTATGTCGCAGGATGGTACTGGATAACTGATGTCTCTTATAGTGAAGTGAAATGTTCATCAAGTGAAAGGAAGTGTCTTGTCTTTGGCCACTTTGGTCATGAATTTGAAATAACCGAGACCCCTTCCCTACCAGTTTCCCTTTAGCTTTGATTTGGATTTGATGCTCAGAACCTATACCTGGGATTGGATTTAAAAATCACAGGATTATAAAATATACTTGTTATGGCGAATCAGGTGAACCTTGTGGAACCAATGTTTTTGACACTGAAGCCAAAAATAGTGAGTTACATTAAAACATGTATATTTTCTGTACATGGTTAAGTGTGAAAGGCCTCACATCTGAGGACAGTTATGGCAAGTAAGTTCACCTGTGCTGGAACTGGTCCTCTGCTTGCAGCCTAAGCAAAGCAGTTCAGGCTGGCAGGGATGATGGACCTCCATGGCATCCTATAGTCTAAATATAGGAACTGCTGTACTTGGGTGAGGAGAAAATACAGTCCTATGAAGCATGGCTCTGGGCACCATGCCCTCTGCTTTTGCTTCCAACAGCCTGGCATTTCTTAAGAGCAGGCAGGCAAATTGATTTCTACCAAGTCAAATCATTTATGCAAAGAAAATCCCCACATAAGAGGGTATTTTGCTTCCCCTCCCTTCTGTGTTTAAATGTTAACAAAAGCATGGATTCAGGAGCTGCCGAAGACTGCCAGGATGGTCCCGTTTCCTGGGGTCTCAGTAACCACTGATTCCAGTTCCCTCTCAGCCCCCAAGGTTCTAAGTCCAGGGCCTTTAGACATTTAAGCTCCCAATGGGGGGAATTTTTTGTTTGTTTGTTTGTTTCATAAAGATTGTTCAGGCAACTCAGAAGACCTCAAGGTTGTATGATTTTGACAAGTTACATGAAGAAAATTAATGAGTTTGTACTCCTACACAACTTCATTCTTCATTTGCAGAGTTTTGCTGCTCTAATGTGGGAACTGGGATTTCTTTTTATGGCCACCTCACACTTCCCTATGTTACCCAGAACATTGACATTTCCCACTGACATCTGTCCTTATGCTTCAGAATAAGGTATAAGCTCCTGTGAGCAGATAAATTGCCTGGATCAGGGGTCAGCAAACTGCGGCTCGCGAGCCACATGCGGCTCTGTGTGTATGTACATGTGGCTCTGAAGTGAAAATGAAAATAAAACTATCATAGTTTCATTTATAAAATTTTTAAAGGATATTATTCACATAATGATTTCGTTTTATGGCTCTCGAATAATTTTTAAATTGTGAGGGACAGGATTGGCTCTTCCGTCTCAAAAATTTGCTGACCCCTGGCCTAGATGGTTAGAGGTTTTGCATGGGTGTTTTCAGAGCACACGGGAGTCAAGTAGAGTTTCTGTTGTCTGCTTTGATGGTTGAAATCTGGTTTCTCAGTATGTCATGTTCGAATCTGCTTTGGATAGCATCTAGAATGTGCTTATTCTGATACTAAAGGTGTTCTTGACAAATCGGAGCAAGGTGTGATGTTTGGCTTTTTAGGAAGGGTGCTGCTTTTGGGGAACTGTAGAGTAGAGCTGATGTTTTATTTAACACAGCGGTACTTTGGGGTCTGTATATCTAGGTCGACTGGCTTATTTTGAACTTAAGGCTTCATATTTGCTACCCTCTTTTCTGAAGCTATGGGAAAACTTGTTAACATTACACAACTTAAATACTACTTGTAGATATTCACTGATAAGAGGAATGTGAAAGAAATAATAGAAAATGGCATAGAACAGTGGAATGGAAAATATTGACTATGTCCAGGGGTTTAAGGTACAGTGGTCATTGTTAGGGTTTTAACATTTTTTGGAGGTAGGTTACCTTATGAGCTTACTCAGCCAAGTAAACGGGCTGCTTCCCTCAACACACCTCCTCACACTGATCATCCTGTCCTGGGAATCTCCCTCCCCCGTGGACAGTGCCACTCATCAAACACATCTGCTGCCTAATTGTCCTGTCTCCCACTAGGCCGTCTTTGTATTCTAAGCTGCATCTGCCCTGGTACTGCTCACGCAGTGGGTGTGCAGTTGGCCTCGGTGAATGGATGCGGCAGAGTTCCCTATGAGCTGGGGGGGGGGGGGGGGGGGGAGGCTCGCAAGCACCTGAGGAGAAACTCTTTGGTCTAGGCCGATTATGACACTATCCGATAAAAGCTGCTGATAAAAGGCTTTTCTGTTTTGGTCAAGTAAGGATTAAGAAACTGAATATGAGAAAAGGAAATACTAACCAGAAGTAAACAAAACAACCAGAAAAACTAGCGCTCTGCATGGTTCCTTGCAACTGACCATGGCTGATGTTCAAGGAAAGCTTCTGAAGGAATCCAATGAGGGAAACATATTACAGAATTCTGCTATCCAAGGTCATTACTATCACTTAGGACATTTTATTACTTTGTAGAACACTCATGCCTGCCGGCCTCCATGGTAATGTTTGGGAAGGTGACTTAGAAATTCAAGACTTGAATCTTTTTAGAGTGAGTCCTAAATATTCTTGTTTTGGGGCTCTTAAGAAGTATGCTGTCAAGGAGGGATGCTAAGTCTATCTTCCTAGTCAAGCACAGACACCTGCAAGATGTCTTTTCTTTAATCAGATAAAAAGCAGGAGCTTTCACAGCCATTCTCCTCCAGTGCTGGCTGCCCGCACAGAGGCGTGCCGTCACCCCGGGCTCAGCGAATGCACTGAACCATCGCCATGTCTTCAGCCTGAGCAAAGGTAATTGCCATTCAACAGTTGCTACCTCCTGAGATTATGGGGGTCACAAAGAAAATCAAATCAATATCCAATTCAGTGCCCTTTAAGAAATGTGCAGTCTTGAGAGGCATGTAATATTGAATAACACACAGCAGGAAGTGCCTCAAAACGTGCTTTGGAGGATTCGTGTTTCCTTACTGACGCTGCGTTGATGTGTTGGGAGGTTAGCCTTTGAGTCACTTTGTGTTGGTACTTCCTTATTGCCCTTCATGTCCTTCAGTCTTCCTGTTTCAAGGTCTCTTTCCCTACCTTCTGTGTCTATCCTCAGCCAGGCTGCACTATAACTGGCTTTAGGAAATTGCTAAGATTCCTTTCCCTCCAGTGTTACCAGCATAAAGACATGGAGCATTGCTCTATAATTGGTATTTTCCTACCTCCCTGCTGAATTCCATGTTTCCCCAGCATAGAGCTCATCACAGTAAGGTCGTTCTGGGGGTAACTCTAGGAGCCAATTAGTTAACATCAGTCAGAAGGTGAAATAGGGCCCATCTAAGTATGCTCTCATTTAGGAGACTGGCCCAGGGTAAGCCCCGCTGCAACCAAAGACTTCCAGTAAGGTCTGAATCATCAGTGATGTGAGTTTAAGACCTATTGAATGTAACTAATGCAAATGGAAAGATACTTTGGGTAGTCTCTTTTACATTTGAAGACATGACCAAATCCTCTGGTTGTCAGGACAATGAGTATAAATGTCACCCAGTGCGGCGTCACATCTGAGCTAGGGGTACAATGCTGCTCTAAATGCAGGGAGAGAGGTGTTTGGTTTGCTCATAATAAGGCCCACACACTGGCAGGTGAGTTTTTAATTTTCTGTAGGAGAGGGTCTGGCTTGGCGGCACTGTTCTCCTCAGGCTTTCTACTGACATTGTCCAAGTCTTTGTTCCACTGTCTGTGGAGGCTGCATCGTCTTGCCTTAGAATAAGGTTCTTTCCTCTTTGCCTTTGTAGCGGCTCACCTTGGCTCCTTATTAACAGATATACTGAAGCCTGTGCTCATTACTTCTCTGCGGTTTAAAGTGACTCGGAATTCAGAGCAGCAGGGCTTTTCTACCACTCGAGGATCTCAGTCCTTATTAGGCAGCTAAGTGCGTCTTGGTGGCTCTACTTAACAAGTTAGAATTTACTCTTTGAATCAGTATGAGGCAGTAGGACGGTTTTCAAGGGGTAATAAATATTTCCTTAAATTGAATTATGACTAAGATACTTAGTGCTATAACATGGAAGGTATATAATCTATTTTTTAAAGGAGAATTTTGGGGACTCTAAGAGTACCAATACCTCCTTCAAGTAGGTAATCTTGGTACATGAGCTTTTGTTTTTTGGGGTTTTTTTTTGCAAAAATGAATATGCAGTTCTGGATTCTTCCAAATACTATACTATTCAGGCTTGATATGAAATTCATCATAACAGAAAAATAAATAAAATTAAAATATTTAATAAAAATATTCTGGTATGTATTAGCAAATCAGTTAGTAATAAAAGAGGTAACACTTTATTTTCATGGTAAACTTATGTACTAACTTAATAGTATAATGGAAAAGTAATATAAACTCATTTTCATATAAAAATCTTTGTTCCATTTAATTAACATATTAATACATAAAGAAAAGTGTCTTTTTCAACTGTCTGCCCCTTTGTTGCTCTTTTTATTTTGCATTCTCTGTTTGGTGTGAGGGCTCTGATCGCCTAAATACAAGTCAGTCTTTACATGACTCAGAACTGTGCTTACGGACAATCAATTTTGTTGATGAGAAACAGCTAAAATATCAATGTGACCAAGGAAGGATGTGAGGAAAAAAAGGGCGGAGGTAAATATCCTCTTTTCAGAAAATTTCAATCTCACTTCAAAAGACACATGGTCACAAAATAGTGTACCCAGAGTATACTAAGTAAGGTTTTTGTAAGGTTTTCAGAACATCTGATGACTCACAAGAATGAATTATGAAGTGGAGTGGCTGAGAGAACTCTGAGTGACAGTGACATACAATGTAGACATATATTGTAGCAGTCTAATTTTTATGTTTATCCCACTGCAGGGTCCTCAGTGTGTGATGTACTCATATATTATAATTAAAATACTTTCTTCTTGACACAGTCTCACACCGATATTGTGAAGCCATAGTTATTTTAGTGGTATTAGCCAAACTTTATATAAACTACATGGCAAAACTGAAACATAAGTATAACATAGACAAGAAAGCCATATTGTGGTTTAAGGGAAATTAAAGCTATTTCAGTGACTAAACATTTTTCCTTTTAAAAATAACCCTCAAGTGAAAAACATTGGTGAAATGTGTTTTGAACAACAGCTAATAAAATTTGGCTCATGGTCTACGCTGATCTGCTTGTAAGATGTTTAAGTAATATTGTGTTTGTGATAAAATTGTGAATTATGGATGAAGAACTTTATTGCCTATATTAAATTTGGAAGATAAAAGAGAAATGATTACATGAGACCTTTCACTGGGGACCTAGTGGCAGAATGGGTTGAAATAGAGCCTCTGGTTTTGAAAGTTTAAACAAAACCTGTTAATCCTTTATTATTGCTTTCCTGGAAGAGAAGGAATACATTGGCTTTGGGAAGTAAACTTAGATTTCTTGAATAAAAATTAATTTTAGGTTTCACATGTTGGTAATAAATGTTAATTTGACATTAAAAGGCTTCTTTCCTTGAAAAATAATGAACTAGCTAAATATTTTTCATAAAGGCTCCTTGGTGATTCAAAATAGAAAAATGCAGGTGCGAGGCAGCCTGCCTGGGCTGACTCACCCCCCACACCCTCCATATTCATAAATTTAAGGAATTATGACAGGAACTGTATGGGAGTGATAGATGTGACTCTTGGAAAACCCATTAGCAACACAAAGATTTGCAACCTGGCTTAATTACGTTCAGACCAGTAGCAATTTTGGTTACAACTGTTTTCTTACTAAATAAGTCATAGGATTTTTTGCATTTCTGAAGCCTTCTTTGCCTACGTCAACCTGCAAATTCAGAATAGTGTTTATGTGTGTGCTTTGTGCGTAGGGATTAGCCTCCTAGAGTACGTAGTTCCAATAATTATCAGTGACAGAAGGGATGAATAAGGTATGCTGTAAATGCAAGAAAATTAACAGTAAAAAAAAATGGTTCGCCTAAGTCTTTCTTGATGCATGTGCCTATGTTAAATTTAATATTCTGTACAACTGATATCCTGAAAGACTCCCAATGAGTTATTAATCCTGAACTACACCACTGACTGCTTTGGGACAAAGAATAAAATAGAATTTAAATGCCGCAGATGTCACGATGTTTTGAAAAGCTTCTTTAATTTAAGTACAGAGTTATGATGTGAATTGTAAATTCTAGCAGCCGGGATGAATGAAATATCAATGCCATGTTCATTCCTCAAACTAGAATGCAAAGATTAAGCTTCAGGTCTTGTTCACAAAATTAAAGCCCAAACCATCATTCTCTCTCCCTGTTGAGAGCTTAGCATTGAGGCTGCTAAGTGATGGGAGGCTGTTTCTTTAAACAATGAATAGTATGGATAGATTCACTTGGGGACATTTCCATCCTCTGTCATTATTTCCATCTTATTCTTTCTTTTGAAGACTGGCAAGGGCCTGAAGACCACAGCACTTAATCTTAATTCATGAGTCTGTGCTCCGATTTACCACAGTGTATGCCATCAAAAGAAGGTTCCATTTATTTACACTATTTGACAGAAGGGAAAACAATGCTGATTTAAACAATTCCTTTGAATATTGCAATATATTTTTGAGGGCAATTTTATTATGCTTTCATTTTAGTCTGGATGTTAATCATTAAATATGTATAAAACTTGCAAGGAGGTTGAAATGATAGACACAAGCCATTTTTCTCTTTAGTATTACCTTTTCTACTCTTTAGACTATTGGGCGTGAGTTCTGTGCAATGATATTTATATAGGCAGCAAACAGTTGGAGAGGGCGGGAGGAATTTTCTATCCCATAAGCTCTTCCAATAAACTTAGACCAAATAACCACTAAAAGCTCCCAAGCCACATTTACCCCTGAGCATGACCATCACACACATTTATCCTGAGAGGCAACTATATACATGGAGTAAGTTCCCTGGATGCAGCTAAGATTTATCTCAACAGAATCCTAGGTTTAACTCTGTGTTACAGATTCATTTGAAGCATCTCCAGAACTGTGCATACCTGCTAGCTCATGATAAAAATGTCCAGGTAGCAGTGTAAGGGTAAATGACGGGGGAAAGTGGAAATAAGAGGGCTTTCCTCAATACTGCTCATTTGTCTTCTTTAACCATTTGCTCCCTTCACCCGGCCTTGCTTCGTGGTTGTGTGTGTGTGTACGTATGTACGTGTGTACACACATGAATGTGTATCTGAACTAGGATCACAAAATTCTGACAACTCTGCAAACTTGTACAAATGAAGGGAATTGAATTCTGGGATGCCTCCTCTGCTGTGAAGGTACTTCACCAAAAGCATGGTGTTAGTTGTGTGAACTTGTGCTTTGTAGTTTCTCTAAAAACATTAGTTTGTTGCCATTAAGAAGGGCTTTATCTATGAACTCCTGAGAAACGTTTTTGAGAACCTGTTTTGTGAATTCAGACCATAAAATAAAAAAGGATGTGTGTTTGTAAAGGCGTAACTCAGATATAAAATGATACGTTCTTTCTCTTCTGTGATCACTGCTCTCGCTGCTCTTTTTCTCCAGACCACCCTCCTGTTCAAATGTCTTGCTGTCACAGCTCTCTAAACCATCCTTGAAAAGCTGCCGCCTCAACTCTAGGCATGTGCTATTTCGAGGACATTTCGTGCATGGTTTTCTGATGCTCAGACAGAGGAGAAGGGAAATGACAGCCTTACTAATGATACAGGAGTGTGATGATTCTTACACTGCACTCATTTCTGGCAAGAAAGAAAGAAGGAAAAAAAAACCCTAGGAAGGGCCAAATAATTCCCCATATGAAAATGACGGTTACAAACACACTCTTGCCTTGGCAGAGCAGAAAGCCAATGCTGGTTGGAACGTGTCCTGCAAACATGGCATTTCCAAGGCAGCGCATAGCACCGATTAAGTCAGGTTTGTGGCATAGGAGTAGGACAGCAGCCCATGAACTGTTCCCAAAGGAGAAAAGCTTCGAGAAACATCAGTGGTCCTGGTGTGGAAAAGATAGACATGCTCTCCCTCACATTAGAGCCTGTGCTTTTCTATTTACAGGGGCCTGAGAGGGCAGGGTTGCTGCGGTAAGCTCAGAAAGCCCAGGGCAGGGCTGTTTGTTGAATGCATTTACCTTGGCCTTTGTTTTTTGTTTTTAAGTGGCACATATTTGAAAAAAAAAACAAAACCATAGTTAATAGAAAAGATAACCTTAGCAGACTGTTGCAGGTACTGTAGTATACACTCGGTGTTAATGAGAAGAACGATGTGACTTTGCTGGAGGACTGAGTCCTGACGGTTGTTGGGCACTGTTTCATCACTATGTGATTTTCTTCTTGATGGCAGTGAGCTCTTTCTGAAGTTCACTGAACTTGGGGCGGTTTTCAGGCTTGTAATCCCAACACTTCATCATAATTTTAAAGATATCCTCTGGACAGTGCTGAGGGGCTGACATTCGGTATCCTGAAGACCCAAGAGAAGAAGAACAGAGTTTAGAATGCAGATAAGATATAAATGTTCCCGCGGGGCATTATGCAGTTTGTAAATGTAGTACCTTGTTTTGTAGGTGCAATAGAAACAAAAACCCATTTCAAGGCAAACTGGTTTTTTTTTTCTCTCCTACCAGGGAGGCAGAATTTATTATTACAGAGCCATAGTTACCTTCTAGTTCAAAGGACCCATTCTTTGTCAGTCTGTCACAAAGTCCGATGTGAGATCCATCACATACCAATGCATTATTTTACTTGAAGCATTTGCTTTTAGAATCTGCTTTTAGATCTGTGGGAGGAGTTTTAAAAAAATCCCCTCTCCAGGTTTTTGAAGATGAAGAGAGGATGAGGATTTAATAAACACTACTTCAGGAGTGAAATAAAAATGAATATAGAGTCCTAATCTTTTACAGTCCAAGAAGAAGCTTTAATTCAGAGCTGTGTGGCGGCGTCCCAGCAGTGTGCCAGGTGGCGTACCTATGCCCGTGTGTGTCTGTCTCGGGGGATCAGATGCCTGGGAGCAGGAGGCTGGAAAGTCATCCTCCTCCATCCAGTTCTACAGCCATGTCCCCCGAGAGCGGCCTGATGCTAGGCGCTGCCATTTTGTCAAAAGCACTCTTTCTGTTGAAAGCTCTGGACTTCACAAGTGCAGGCTAGGCTGTCACCATCACCTACTCGTTCCAGTCTCTGCTCTGGGAACAGCAGAGGCTTTCTTCAGAAGTTAACAAAATTCTCAAAAACTTCTTCCTGAAGTCTAACTACATTTCAATTTGCAGTAGTACTAATGGTGTTTATTTGGCATAGAGTAAAAAATAGGGGCTTGAGGAAGAGTATCCTAGTTCCTTTGAAGAGAGTGAATGGCACTACCTTGCCGATGCCATGCCAGGGAAGAAGTAGAAGAAAAGCCTAGAGCTCTCTATTTTTAAAGTGTTTCAATTTTTAAGTTTTTTGTTGGTTGCTTTTTGTTTTGTAAGAGCCACATGATCCATGGGGTTCAGAAAGAGGTTTATAAACACCTCTGCTTTTTCTTTACACACCCAAACAGTATGTACCCCACCCCAGGAAAACCACAGACACAGCACAGCACTGGCCCTGGGGACCGGTATGGACAGCACCACCCCATTCTCTCTGACTCACCTCTTTCCACTTGCTCACGTGCCTGCTGATTTGTCATTCCAGGGTACGGGCAGACCCCTAAGCTGAAGGTCTCCCAGAGAAGGATGCCGAAGCTCCACACGTCACTCTCCGAACTGTATCTCCCTAGAGGGCAAACGAAACCACAGCCAGGTGAGGTTTCTGGGTATGAATGTCTGTGTCAGTCACGCGTGAACATATTCAAACTTACCAAAGGAACGCAATAACTAGTGAGCCTATTCTTTTCACTAGTTTGGCTTTCCAGGACTAGTCATATTACCAAATAAATGAACGGTCTTCAGATGCTGGTTTAACCAAACCAGTTGCCAAGTCACTTTTTCCCCACCCAGGACCAATATTCAGCCAGCGTGCCGGCATCCTTTCCCTGTGGTTATCTAAATGAGACGGATGGTTTGTATATAAAAATACGTACATTTGTACACGTCAATGCCTAGGAGGTTAAACAAGTTGGATTTCTGCAATTTTGTCTTCTGCCTGCATCATTTTCATTCCACTAAAATTATAAACAAACTTAAAGCAATAAGGAAAGTTTCTTCATTTTTTTTACTCATCACTGTTTAGCTATTTCTACTTGCTTAAAGGTCTAAGCTTCTCCACTGATAGTTTCATTTACTGAAGATATATATTTTGTGTGTGTTTTGAATAGCTGGCTGATAAATATAGCTTCTTTATTACATGGTGCCTTGTTTTGTCAAAATACCAGAGCACCTGTTTTATTAGGCTACATAAGCTAAGCTCTTAGGATTGTTTGCCTCTAGAAGACTACAAAAAAAAAAGAAGAGGTAAAAGCCAACACAAGATACCTTCTGGGGATGGATGTGAAATCAAGGAGGCAAAGCAGAAAAATTATCTCCAGTCCCCAAGAGGTAAGAATTTCCAAGATTTTTCCAACATATTTTTATTTTACATATAGGGCATAAACTATCATAACTAAATTCCATTTGCAGTGGTGGTAAAGGATTCTTAAATGGCTTCACTGCTATCTCCCTTGTAGATATACCCCTTAACTCTGCCACTCCAGGATTTGTAAATGTCCCACCCCCAATCATCTAGTTACTTTAGGATTGGCCTTTTCACTTTCTTGAAAAGAGTAAATTGAGGATGAGAGTAGCCTGTGCTATGATAACTGCTCTGGCATCAGAGTTTGGAGTGTACTTATTATCATCTCCAGCTGTGTAAATTAGCTTCCTTCTTAATAGGCAGTAATTATGGACATTCACTATGATATGTGGTAGGAAGGTTAGTTTTATTGTCTGCATATCAACCCTTCATGTTTGGCATCCAATAATTTAATACTTTCCATGAAAGCCATCCCATGGCTACAGTTAAGACTAATTATTTAGGAAAGTACAAGGAATACAGAGTTAAATACTTTCTTTTCGTAAGACAATATCTGGGCAGATATCAAGAAAGGCATGTTGTATATAAACCAACACTCCAGAAGTGAAAGCTTATAACGCTATAACCTTGACCTTTGAACCTGTTTTGGTAATTTTTAAAATTAAAAAAATTTTTTTCTTTACATATTTGTGATTGAGGTATAATTGACATAAAACATATTAGTTTCAAAACATAATGAATCAATATTTGTATATATTCCAAAATGATCACCACAATAAGTTTAATTAACATTATACAAATTTTTCTTTTGATCAGAACTTTTAAGATCCACTCTCTTAGGAACTTGCACATATGCAATACAGTATTAAGTATAGTTACCCTGCTGTATATTACATCCCCATGGCTTATTTATCTTGTAACTGGGAGTTTGTACCCTCAACCCGCTTTATCCATTTTGCTCACCCTGAACTCCTGCCTCTGGCAACCACAATCTATGAGCTTGTTTTTTTGTGTACTTTTTAAAGATTCCACATACAAGTGAGATCATATGGTATTTGTTGTTTTCTGTCTGATTTTCATTCTCAAGGTCCATCATGTTGTTGCAAATGGCAAGATTTCATTCTTTTTTATGGCTGAGTAGTGTTCTCTTGTGTCTACACATGTGTACCACCTTTTCCTTATTCATTCATGTATCAATGAACATTTAGGTCGTTTCCATATCTTGGCTATTGCAAATAATGCTACAATGAACATGGGGCGATTATATCTCTTCAAAATAGTGATTTCATTTCCTTCAGATAAATACCCAGAAGTGGAATTGCTGGATTATATGGTAATTCTATTTTTAATTTTTTGATGAACCTTCATACTATTTGACACAGGGGCTGTCGTTTCCCCACATCCTTGTGGAGCACTTGCTATGTCTTCTGGATAGTAGCTATTCTAACAGGTGTGATTTGGTAACTCACTGTGGTTTTGATTTGCATTTTCCTGATGATTAGTGATGTTGAGCATCTTTTCATGTGCCTCTTGGCCACTTGTATGCTTTTTTATTGGATTATTTTTTGCTATTGTATGCGTTCTTTATATAGTTTGGATATTAACCCATTATCAGATATACAACTTGCAAATATTTTCTCCCATTCAGTAGGTTACCATTTCATTTTGTTGATAATTTACTGTGCAAAAGCTTTTTAATTTGAGGTAGTCTGTCTTGCTTATATTTGCTTTTGTTGTCTTTGTTTTTGGTGTCAGATGCAAACATCCTTGTCAACACTCATAGAAATGCAACAAATTTTTGTATATTGATTTTGTATCCTTCAGCTTTGCTGAATTTCTTAATTAGTTCTAACAGTTTCTGATGAGGTCTTTAAGATACACACACATTTGTTGTATATATACATATAGATGTATATCACATCATGTACTGAACCACTGTTACATCCCTATATTAATCTCGATCATGGTGTATAATTCTTTAATGTATTGAATTCAATTTTTTAACCTACCCTGACACCATACTTCGGCAGTATTTCACTGCTCTGAGTTAAGAAATGACCCTTAGAAATGAGGCAAAATCTTACCAATCATAAAATGATATTTGAATAAAACATGAAAGAAGATAATGACTTTCATAAGACACATATTTTCACCTGTTAAAAATGCTAAGATTTAGATACGATCTTCAGTAATTTTATCTCTGAGAGCTAAGGAACTTCTCAGGGTTGCTATAATACATGTAGACCCTCATTAGATTGAGTAATAAATATTCCAACCTCCTTCCTCACACACTGTTAAAATCTCTCCCTCTTTGTCATCTAAGTTCTGCATTTAATAATATTACAGACTGCTAAAAAATGAGCTCACCCTCACTGCCAATCACAGATCTTCATGCCTGTCTTTATTATTCAAAATGCTTTAGGGAAATATAGGTGCAAAATGGTGGTGTAGGTGGCTGCTGAACTCGCTCCCTCCCAAGACCACATCAAATGTACACCTATATTTAGAGCAATTCCTTGTAAGAGACAGTGAGCCAACTGAACAGCTTCTGCACAGCAAGCAAGAGCGAGGGACTGCATAGAGAAGGCCGTGGAACCATGAGAGCTCTCAGGAGCTAAGGCAACAACCCAGAACCAGAGGAACCAGTGAGTGCCGTTGTTTACATTTCCCCTGCCTGTGTATAGTGGGCGGAAGCTCCATCCAGGTGCTCTGGCCAACCTGCAGGGCACTGACGTGTCCCCAACCACCCCTCCTGGAGCTAGATCCAGAAAAAACAGGAGGGTGCTATAGCATGCATACAAGGGGCCTCTCCAGCCAGACACTGACCCAGTGATTAAAGCAGGGTGCTGCTTCACGCACCCACTGAGCTCCACACACAAGGGGCTCCCCCACAAAGAGAGTGCAGAGCAAACAAAATGCTGCAGTACCCAGCTGCAGGGCTGCCCTGCGTGGATGGAGTGGGGTACAGATGCAAGGCTGCCCCTGAAAAGGTGGCAATAGTAGGGCTTTGAGGTGCAGGCAGAGTGACCCAGCCCAGGCCCTGTGACTGCAGGCAATTAAAACAACAGGGCACCCACGCAGGGCTGTTGGTGTGGAGTGAGAGGGGCGTACTGAGTGCACGAGGAGCTGCACAGCTCGGAGAGGGAGCAGAGCTGGTACAGTGTGGCTGTGCACATGCAGGCACCACATGAGCCGACCACCACCACAGCCATCCTGCCCAAACCATCAACACACAGTCTACACAGACACCGCTTTCAAGACTGGGAAGGATAACTATTCTATCCAACTCCTAGGAACAAAGTCACAAACAACACGGTGAACTGTACTAACTGCCACTGAATTGCTCACTTTAAAATGGTTAACTTTGTTATTTGAAAATCACTTCAATTTGAAAAAGCTTTATTTGTCTCTAATTTAGGCATTTATAAATGCCTGATTTTTCATGCTCAAGTAATTTTTCATTTTAAATAAAAAAATCACTTTGTATTTTAATTTAATACATACTACACCTGCTCACCAACCCATGGCTCATATGCTGCTTCCCTTAATGAAAATGTAATTTCTAATTTCACGTAAAGCATTATTTTTTTTTAAGTTCTTGAGCTGTTACCCATCTTGTTACGGCCCATTTCACCCCATCCACAGATAATGCATACCGTATTTATTTCCAATTACAATGACACATAAAAATTTACATGAAAAAAATCCCTGCTGTTTTAAAATGTAACTGCCATCTCTCTCTTCCCACAAGATTTATACAAGTTCCAGAGACTGAGATGCTAAGAAACTACAGAACTGACTGGCTTAATATTTTAGGAACTTAACATTAGATGAGGTTATTGGTCAAATTATAAGACATTCAAAAGAAATGGTCCAGAGCCACAGCAATTCTTTTTTTACTCTGTGTATAATTTGACTCTTTTTATCCAAAAAATGATTTTTATTTTAGTAAGAGAAACTCTCAGATGTATACTCATTTAAAAGTGCTTGTAAGTGTATCCACCTTTCAAATTGAGCACTCTTACATATAGAAATCTTATCAATAAGGTCAATGAATTAAGTCTGTGCTCATGTTTAAGTGCAAAGTATGAACATTTATACATCAATCTAACTTGGCTCTGCTTTACCCCTGTAACTTTGCTTGTGAATGTTTTGTTCTGATGGAGTCCAATTCTTACCACCAAAAAGAAAGAGCCCGATCTTACCATAATTCAGAGCTTCTGGTGCTGTCCATTTAATGGGAATCTGTTTTAAGCCAGAAGATGAATATACTCCACCATCCTCTTGACGCGACATTCCAAAGTCACTGATTTTCAGAACATTATTTTCACCTACCAGGCAGTTTCTTGCAGCAAGATCCCTAAGTTACAACAAGACACAGAAAACACCCATTAAAACCAATTGAAAGCTGCTTTTACATTTATGACTTCGCCACTTTGCATTTTTACATTTGCAATGTATTTATAATGAAGTTAAGAATGCTTGTGATTTACCAGTCTTTCCCATCTTTTCTGTCACAGGTAAAAACCATCCACAAGAATATTTGCATATGGAACAGGCCACATGCTAGTTTTCTAGGTGCCACACATATTTCCATTTAAATAGAAAAACACTGATTCTAGAGTTAAGAGAAAAATCATAGAGGAGAGGCGAGGCAGACCTGGCATTATTTCTCCCGGCTCTCCAATACTGTCCAACAGAAGCTGTGATGACGAAATGTTCTCTGTGCTGTCCAATAGGTAGCCAGTGGCCACATGTGACGACTGAATGGTTGCAGTGGGGCTAGCTAGTATGATTAAGAAACTGAATATTTTATTTACTTTTAGTTAATTAAGTTTACATAGTTGCCTGTCACTACTGAGTAGCCTTGGGCAGTGTAGCCTAGAGCTTCCCAACACTTTTTCCATTGCATCTGGGCCAGGCAAACTCTACATGATGGTCTGGCTTTGTCTCTCTCTCCCACCTAATCTTGTTCCCCTCTCTCCATACTTTGCTATATTCCAGACATACTGGGCTTCCTTTTGTCCCTAAATGCAGGAAAAGCCCCCTAAACGTGATGTGCTTATTTCCACTATAGGGCCTTTGCATTTAGCTATTCCCTTTGTCTGGACTGCTCTCCTAGACATTTGCATAGCGGGCTTCTCTTCATCCATTCTTAGATCAAATGGCCTGTCTTCAGAGAAGACGGCCCTGACCACCCTTATCTGATAAAGAAGACAACAATAAGCAAAACAGACCAAGTCCCTACTCTAATTCTAGTGAGGATAACATTCAATAATCAAGTTCAAATAGACACACACACAGACTATGAGCTACTATGTGGAGAAAGGATTGGTGGAGCCAGAGAGCCAGTTAGGAGACAATTTCAGGAGTCGAGGAGAGGGAACCATCACCTCCACTAAGATAAAAGTGGTGGAGTTGGTCAGAAGCTGTCAGATTCAAAATATATTTTGAAAGTATAATCAATAGGATTTGGGGATAAATTGATGCGGAGTAGGAGAAAAATAGTCAGGATGACCCCAAGATATTTTGGCCTAACCAACTGGAAGAACGGAGCTGACATTTATTGAAATGGGGGAGACAAGGTGGAGGACCAAATTCACAGAGTGTTGCAGAGACAGCCAGTTGCCTCCAAATGTGCATTTCCTCCTCTTTTGTAGTAAAATAATCCAGAATTTAGCTGAATATACTGCCATCCAGTGAAAAACTTCTATACTTCTCAACCTCCTCTGTAACTGCACATGGCCATAATCTAAGTTTTGGCCAATTAGATATAAGCAGAAGAATTGTCTAGAATTTCTAGGAAGTTTCTTTAAAAGAAAGGGGAAGTACCATGACATTTCTCCCTGCTGTTAACACAAAGAGAAAGCATAGTAAAGTTGGAAAAGCACTGATAAGGAGCCAAGGACTGCCATATATGCTTTAGCCTGCCTACCTCTGGATTTTTTTTTTTTAATGTGTAAGAGAAATTTCTATGTCATTCAAGCAATTTTTGTTTCTTAGTTTTTCTTTGCTTGGTGTGTTGTAATATGCAGTCAAAAGAAATCCAATATTGGGGGGGGAAGGGTGTTCAGAGACATTGAGTCATTAGCTATCCGAGAGGCTGAGTAGGCAGTTGGGTATATTAGTCTGGAGGTCAGAAGAGAGGTCTAAGAGTTGTCAGCTTTCAGATGGTATTTGAAGCTAAGGGATTGGAAAATGCTTTCACCTAGAGCAGCGGTTCTCAACCTGTGGGTCGCGACCCCTTTGGGGGTCGAACGACCCTTTCACAGGGGTCGCCTAAAACCATCAGAAAACAAAAAGATATTTACATTACGATTCATAACAGTAGCAAAATTACAGTTATAGAGTAGCAACAAAAATAATTTTATGGTTGGAGGTCACCACAACGAGGAACTATATTAAGGGGTCGCGGCATTAGGAAGGTTGAGAACTGCTGGTCTAAGAGTGAGGGTAGAGGAGAAAAATAGGTGTTCAAGGACTAAGCCCTAGAGTACGCCATCATTTAGAGAAGGATTGAAGGAGACTGAGAAGGAACAGCAAGTGAGGCAGGAGGGAAACCAAGAGAGAGGTCAGTATCCTGGAATCCAAGTGAGGAAAGCTTTTCAAGAGGAATAGCAGTCAAATCTGTCAGCTACTGCTGAGAAGACAAGAAAGATGGGGACTATGAACTGGCCATTGGATTTGGTAACAGAATTTAATGAGACGTTGACAAGAGCAATTTCAGTGGAGTGATGGGCATAGAAGCATGATTGGAGCATGTTCAAAGAGAATGAGAAAAAAGAAGTAGAGATAGTAAGTTTAGATATCTTCAATAAATGTTATAAAGGGGTACAGAGAAATGGAGAGGTAACTAGAAGGGGATTTCAGATCAAAGGAGTTCTTCCCTCTAATATGGGGACTATTACATGTATATATGCAGATGGTAATAATATTGTACAGAGAGGAAAACTAATGTAGGATGAAAAGGTGACAACTGCAGGTGCGAAGCCCTCCAGAATGTAAGAGGTGATAGAGATGGGATCCATCTGTGTTCAGAGCTGCATTCCCAATGCCCAGAATAGTACTTGACACATTGCAGGTGCTCAAATATTTGCTGAGTGAATATATACAAACCATCTCTTCCTAGGAGCGATCCCTGCGAAAGGCAAGTTGTCTATTCTATGCTTCTTCCTTACTGAGGAATAATCAACTAGTTTCTCTGAGATGGTTTTATATATTTATCTTTCGAATGCATCTCTAAATATCAAACATGACTGAATACTTCCAAAAAATTAAAGTCTACTTTATATGACTGGTCTTACAGCATAGGAACTATCTTGAGCAACTGATATATAAGGACGGTTGACTGGTGATGCTGGTATTTCCTAAGGGTATAAGATTAACTTGGAATTGCTGAACATAACTGATGGTCAGAGAAATACACACACATACATACAAATATTCCAGTGTGGAACTTGGGTGGTAGTATCTGAAGATATTCAGAAAGGAATATGAAATTTTCTGCCTTACTAATTTAAGATTGGCTTTATTCATTAGATCAAATTTCACAATGGAGAATCTCAGAAGCAGCCCAATGCTAAATCTGGCTCACTTCCCAGTGTTTACCTGTAGCATGAGCACCTATTGGAAAAGTGAGGGTCTGGTTTTGCTAGATAAAGTGAGTGACAGTGAAGCTGCTTCATTTATCCTCTTATCTTAACTTGTAAGAAGAACTATCATATTGGCTAAGGACTCCAAGTCGTACTTATGGCATAGCTGGCCAGAATAAATCCTAGCTCTGCCACTTATCATTTGTGTGGCCTTGGCATATTAAGCTTCATTTTACTCATCTAAAAATACAGCTTAGCAGGGTTAAATGAGCTTAAGTTTGTAAAGTGCTAACATATGGCTAAAAATGTCTTAAATCAACTATCATCATCAGTATTCTTATTTCTGTTGTTTATGTATTACTACTACAACTACAAGAGGCCCTTAAACAGTAATATCTAAGTCACTTTTCAAAATAAATTTCTAAGTGTGTCATAATCACAAAATGGGCTGGCACCTGGAAACTCATGGCTACTACAAAGAGGTAGGTTTGTAAAGCATGCTTCCTTCCAAAGATGGAGCTGAAATTATTATTTACATGTTGACAATTTCACAAAGTTATAAAGAATGAGCTAAATGTTCATGGTTTCCACATTATTCTCTTAAATTACCAGCAGAATAAAAATCTTAAGGTCTTCATCTCTGTTGAAATGAGTTCATTTGTCTTTGGAGATAATGAATTTCTTTACATGGTAGGTATGTGAAATTTTCAGTAGGTTATTTCCTTTCTATTACTTTGTTGTATTTCATCACTGTCCAAATCAAGATCCAGAATGATATTTGTGATTATTGACTATTTGACCAATAATTAGATTGTATATTATTTTTTGGAGTTAAAGTTAGGGACTCCCCTGCCTTCACTCATTTCCCAGGATGGGAGAAAAAAACACCACTGTTTAATACCTTCCTGAAAAAGTCACTAAACATTAAATCTATTGTCAGTAAACAAATAAAAGTGATCTGTTGTAGGAATAGTTTTTTTTGTTTTTTGTTTTGTTTTTGTTTTTAATAGGACAAGCACTATGATATAATATATTGCTTAAGTTTTGGACCAGACTATCTTCAAAATCTACCTTCTGAGAGTCCCATCTAGATAAATACCAAAAATAACTCCCTGAAGATTCCTCAAAGGAAAGATACAGGTAGATTCTGGAAAACAGTAATAACTTGCAAAGACAATTGCATGGGAATGAGTTTTCTGTTTTGTAGTTTTCCCTCATTTATCTTGCAGCTCTTCCCTGAATGTGGGTTTCAGTTACATAGCAATACAAGGGAGGTGGCATCAGTGTCTGAAATTCCAACAGAAACTACATCTTTCTGCCCTGAGGAATCAGAAAAGGAGGTCTTTGTGAGCCACAGAGTAGAGGGAAGACCCAGAGAAGAGGATTACCTGGGTTCTTGTGTAAACCTCAGCCTAAGCCCTGAGCTCCACTTGTAAGGGGAAGACCCAAACCCACTTATAGAACTGAACTCATATTTAAAGCACTGCCCATATCTCAAAGTAACCCCTAACTGTCACACACAGTCTTTGGGAACGTAACTGTGATTTGAATTTGTCTATCACTGTGAGGTAGAATTGGGTTGATTGATTACCTGATAAAAGCATAATCTCCAGAGGAATTTAACATTTACAACATCAAGGGCACAATTCAAAAATCAAGGGCACAATTCAAAATTGCTAAACATACAAAGAACAATAAAAATGTTCAATTCTAAAGAGAAAATCAATCAACAAATGCCAACACCATGATAACCAGATATAAAGCAGCTATTATAACTATAATCCATGAAATAAAGGAAAACATACTTGAAATAAATGGAAAAGCAGACATTCTCAGTAAAGAAATAGAAACTATATATATATAAAAAAAGCATAGAAATGTTAAAATATCTGAAATTTTAAAAAGTCACCACATAGACTCAGTAAACTTGAAAATAAACCATATGGTTTATCCAAGCTGAAGAACACAAAGGAAAATAGGAAAATGTGAACAGAACTTCAGGGACCTATAAAATATGAAAAGATAAAAAACACATGTTATTGGAGTCCCAGAATTAGAGGAACAAGAAACCAGGGCAAACAATCTGTTTAAAGAAATAATGACCAAAACATCCTCAAATTTAGTTGAAAGAAATAAAGCTACACATTCAAAAGTTTTTATGAACTCCAAACAGGATAAAAATCAAAGAAAAAAACACCAACACATATCATAATCAAGTGATTCAAATCCAAGGAAAAGAAACAATCTTAATATATACAAAGAATGATTCCAATAATCACAGATTTCTCAAGAGAAATGATGGGAGTCATAAGACAATGGGAAAACATCTTTCATTCGTTAAGATGGCAATTTTTCCCAAGTTGATTTGTAGATTTAATGTACTCCCAACAAAAATTCTAGCAGATGTCTTTGTCAACCCACAATTCTATATCCACCAAAAATATCCTACAGGAATAAGTCAGAACAAAGACATTGTCAGGTGAAAGAAAACTAAGAGAATTCATTGACGACAAACCTACTCTACCCGAAATGCTAGATTTCAGGATGCAGAAACATGATACCAGAAGTTTGAGACATCAGGATAGAAGAAAGCACAACAGGAATGATGAATATGTAGGTTTAAAAATAAAATACTATATTTTTCCTCCTATGTTCCTTAAAATATGACTAAATATTAAAAACATATTACAGAATTATCTGGTGAGATTTTCAATGTCTATAAATGTTACACATATGACAACTACCACATTAAAAGGCTGTGTGTAGGCAAAAGGGCCTACACAGTTGCAAGTTTTCTACATTTTATGTGAAACCGTGCAATATTTAAATAGTCTGTGGAAAGTTAGGTATATGTATCGCAATCTATATAACAACCACTAAAAATGATGTAAAGAGATAGCCAAAAAAATCGAGATAAAATAGAATACTAAAACTATTCAAACATCAGATAGTTAAAGAATCAAATATTTAAAATATCAGTATCAAGAATGAAAACAGGCCATTATTGCTAATTCAACAGACAAAGAAAGGATAAGAAATAAGGCACTATGTTAAACTTTATAACAACAAATTTCAGTTTAGATGAAATGAACATATTCCTTGAAAATAAAACTTAGCGAAATTGACACAAGAAAAAAGAAAAGCTAAATGGCTCTATGTCTACTATTGAAAATAAGTGTGGTTATTAAAAAATTTTCTGAGAAAGCAAACCCCACTGGTTTCATTAGTAAGCTCTATCAAACAATTCAGGGAAGAAATAACATTATGCAAATGTTATAAAAACCTAACTCATTTTATGAGGCCAGTAGAACGAATATAAAACCTGACAAAGATTATCAAAGAAATTACAGAAAAATACCCTCATAAAGACAGGGCCCCAAATATTTTTAAACAAAATATTAAACTAAATCCAAAGATATATAAAAAAGATAACATATCACGACCAAGTATGGTTTATCTTAGTAATGCAATGTTGGTTTAGCATTTGAAAATTAATCAACGTAATTTACTAGATTAACAGAATATAAGATAAAAACCATATGATCACTCCAAATGATGCAGAAAAAACATTTGACACAATTCAGTATCTATTAATGATAAAATGTTCAGCAAACTGAAAATATTGAGGGAACTCCATCAACCTGACAAAGGGCATCTATAAAAAATTCAATCACTAACATGATACTGAAAGGTGAAAGATGAAATTGCTTTCCCCGGAGATCAGACGGCCATTCTTCCCAAATGTATCTATACATGCACTCCCAATCATTATTCTAGCAGTGTCTTTGCAAAATTAAAGAAGCTGATTCTAAAATGGATATAGAAAAGCTAAAGTTCTGGAATAATCAAAACTTTAAGAAGCACAAAGTTGAAGGACTTACCTAACATGATTTAAATCTTACTTCAAAGCTATCGTTATCAATACAGTTCAGGAAAGGCAAAAAGATATTATAGCTCGATGGAGCAGAATAAAGGTCCTGAGATAGATCCACAAAAATATGGTCAGCTGAGTTCTGAAACAGGTACAATGGCACCACAGGGCACACCGCCTGGTCCTACTCAGTGGGCTGCGGGCTCCTTCTTGGGGCCAAATGCAGTTCGTTACTCTTGGTCAGAATGAGCTTCTATTCACTGCAGCATTTTTGTCATTTACAGGATGTCAGTTTTTGTGCATTCCTCAGACTGACACCTGTGCTTCACAAATACATACGCGTACAACTCTGTTGTCATAACTATCTTCGCTGAGCCACCGCGTAAAAGTTTTTCCTCTGAAATGAGGATTCCAGTTCTATGACTGGCCAATCTAAAACTAATTTAGAGATACCTTCAACTCAATGTAAATAACATTTACAGAAAACTTTACTTCCTTTGGGTTGCATTAAGTTCATGTGAATGGAAATAATCTATTTTTGACAATAATCTATTAAAATAAAACCTAGGCATTCAGGCAACAAGCATACACTGCATACTCCCTGCTTGCTTAATATTCTAATAAGCATTAAAGGAGACAAAGAAAAACAGATGATCTCTGGGCTGAGAAGCTGGCAGTCTAATTTGGGAGTTAGGGCAGACATGACACCTTTCCCCCTTTTCTCTCTCTCTTCCTTTCTTTATTGAGCTCAGTATTACCCAACCCCGAGTCCAGTTCTCCAGGAGACACACTGGTGCTCTCTGCCTCTTCACACATGAAACTGCTAGAAAACAAGCCAAGCTGAGCCTGTGTGTAACAGACTGCAAATCTTATAGGAATTCAGAGATAGAAATCTCCTGATAGGCTGGCGCTGTCGTTCACAGGAGGTGTCAGCGAGAGCTGATTCTCACCACACACAGAGGAACTGAACAGCAAATGCTGCCCACTGCCAGACGGACGTGGAAATGTCCCAGTTACGTCTGCCGAGTGATCATATTGGAAGATTCAAAGTCAGACTTTGGAGTGTGTACCAGAGGCGTCTTACAGGTCATACATAATGTGAGACAGGCTAATTAAGGGTAAACTGAGAGCAGAGAGCAGTTCCAGGAAATCGAATGCCAGCAGGCAATGGAGATGAGTGAGTTTTCTTTGCTCTCTGGAAAGCACGCCAGTGAGCAGCTTTCTGGGTGGCGATGTTGCCACTCAGATCAAACACGATGGTAAACCCGGAACAACCTGGCGGCAGCTCCAGGGTTCCTGTTGCCAGGCTGCTTCACTCCAGACATCATTTACGACTTGCAGCAATGACTCCAGTCAGTATGTACCCCTTATATAGGAGTCAGAGAAACACTTGCTTTTTTTTTTTTTTTTTGGTACAAAAACTATTCCTGCTGGGTCTGGATAATACTGAGTCACAAATAACTATTAATATTTAGAAGGAAAAAAACCCCCCTTAAAGCCCTGAGGTTTCCTCACGCTGACTAAAACACAGCATACAACCAATACCCCAGCAAGTAGGGAATAAATGAAGCTTACTAAGTTCTGATAAAAAGAACAGACTTATCATGCTTTATGACTGTACGCCATATCTGTATTTTGAGAGTTGCAAGCACATTTTGAGAGCATTATAGAGTAGTGGTTAAAGGCATCAACTTTATTATTTTTTTTTAAAGATTTTTATTGGGGAATTGGGGGGATGGGAACAGTGCTGGGGAATTGGGGGAAGGGGAACAGACAAGTTGCTGTCGTTTTGCTCTTCAATCTAGTTGTGGAGGACGTTGCTTCACTGGCCCAAGTTGGCACCATCACTGCGCTCTTCTCTGGCGAGGCAGATCAGTCGCCGGCTTCTGGACGGCCGCTCACTGCGGCTGCTGGCCGCTCACGCTGGCTGCTGGCTACATACGGTAGCCCATGGCAACCCACTGCCACAGGGATTGCAGCCTACGCCGTCGCCGGCGACTCATGGCAGCCCAGCTCCAGGTTGAGCTGTTGTTCAGCATCTTAGCTGTAGAGGGCAGTGTCACTGGCCCTCATATGTGGGATCCGAACCGGGGCCCTCTGGCATCCCAAGCGAGTTCTTAACCATCGCGCCACTCGGCCGGCCCAAAGGCATCAACTTTAAAGCACGACTTCATCTATGAGCTCTTGGACCTTTAGCAAGTCACTTACTCTTAACCTCAGTTTTCTCTTCTATAAAATGGGGATAATAATAGTATCTGCCTCAGAGTTGTTGTGATATTTAAGTACGTAAACTGCTTAGCACAGTAATTGGAAAATGGCGAGCACTCAATAAATGTTAGCCACACGCAGATACAAAACAGAAAATCTATCACAGCAAAACTTGAATTTTAGCCACAGAAACCATGTACTGAAAAATTACTAATTTTTTCCCCCTTCTAATTAGGATGAACCATTTGACAGTTTTCTCTTTATATGAATATAAAACCCATTCAATTTAGCTCTCCTATCAACAACTTATACAGCATTTATTACATGTCAGGCACTATTCTAAGCACTTTTCATATATTAAGTCACTTAATTCTTCTAATTACTGTATTTATGATCTTCATTTTTATAAACGATGAAACTGAAGCTCAGAGTTGACTGACTTGCCCAGGGTTGCACAGTCAAGTGGGGAAAGCAGGACTTGAACACCGTCAGCCCAGCCCCATAACCTGCAATTTTAGCTGCCTGCTAAAATGCCTCTCAATACACCTGATAATTCTCCTTCAGAATGTAATAAAACCATGCGCCACTTAATCCATGGCCAATGATTACAACTTTTGAATTTTAAACAACATAAGAGCCAAAATTGATTATGTTTAAGAAAAGAAGTGACACTTCAAGACTCAAAAGAAAACAAACAAACCAGAAAGAGTCTATATAAATAAGCATATAAAAAAATCTGTTTTCTGTAGAGGTCACATGTCACCAACTGCTTTGAAACAATATACATGAGTGTTGTGATGGAAGGAATATAGTATTGCCTGTTTATTGTTGCAACATTTTGTACACATTAATAGAAATAGAACCATAAACTCTCTCACAGAACATACCGGGAAACGAAGGTTGGGCGAGGTGGGGTGCCTTTGGCAACAGAGCTGGCACCTTGGGGACCATTTTATATTGGCCAATACCAAAGCCACTATTTAGCTGACAGTGGTGGGATCGGAGATTAAACAAAAAAAAAAAAAAAAAAAAAAAAAAAAGAGATGACCAGCCAGATTGTTCTGCAAATCACATTTATGTCCACTATGGGATCTACCTTATCTTTCCTTTAAATAAAATACATGTAAATATAAAATCCTCCTACACTTCTCATTTTCCAGTGCACCTCTGATCTCATACAAAGCTTTTCCATTTGTCATATTGGTCCTCGTTGCCTCTCTTCCCTCATAACCTCCCTCATCACATTTCATAGCTCTTTCCCTTGGTGAGCTCTGTGCCTATTATTAACGGGACACTTATTTCTAAAAGAACGGGCCCCAAAGGAAGCCTCGGCTGCAAAACTGAAAATTAGTCCCATTATTAAACTCGGCTGTTTCTCTTCCTGTGAGAAACTGGTGTCACAGACTTCTGGGAGGTGGGAAACAAAAGTACTGCTTCTGTGAATGTGGCAGGAGACCAGGTGTAGAGTGAGGGTCACAGTATGATTTATGGTTTTTTCCCTCAAGGCAGGTCCAATGCCCTATGGGTACATATGGTGAGAGCCCGAGGACTCGCTGTTCTGAGATCCCTCCCTTGCTGCCCGCCAGGACACTTTGAATCTTCAGTATTTGAGCCTCTTTATTTACTTAAAGCCACTGCTAAAATGCAAATCTGTCACCTGTAGGGAATGGGGCACATATTACCACTTACTCACATTTTGGCATACATTATTTGAACAGATGATTGACCAGATATCATATAAAGTCTTAAGGGAATGGGATGATAGGTATGTTCTAAAAGTGAGAAAAAAAGAGAAAGGGAAAATTAAATCCTACAGGGCTAAGGAGGGAAGCCCTGGGTAGGGTATGCAGTGGGCTCTTATGGAAACAGTGAACATGGACACCGGGTGAGTATTTAAGGGTGTAACAGGGCATTGGGTGGTGGCAGCAATGCAGATATAACTTCTAAAATAATTGTCTAGGGCCAGCTCTAGTGCATTTACTCTAAACCAGGTTACCTTTTCAATAGCAGAGAAAGCTCACACGTGAAGCTTGGACGCCTCAACCCCTGAAGCTTCTTATACTGGAGTGATGCTCCACGGGCTGCACTCTGCGAGAAACGGGCCTGTGGCGATTTCCTCCAATGAGGCTGCTGCCCGGTAGCTAGGACATGTAACAACCACGTCCTTGGCTGAAATCGCTGAGTGAATAAGAACCATTTATGGAAATGACTGTAGGTCATCCGCCTTTACTTAAATATGGACATGTTCAGCACGTATAGAAGTGCTTGCTGCTTTTGGCTCTTTCATCTCCTTTCCTTGGGCAACTTCCCCTATTAGAGAATTCTAGTTGGGCGTGCATAAGGACAAACTCCACACATTCCTTTATTTAGCTCAGAAACCAAATTCCTAGACAGTTAGCTAAAGAAAGGAAGCTCATACTAAATATGGTTATTGAAAAAAAATTCAGAGCCAAACACACTTGCTTCCATCCTAAATTTACCTGAAAAACCCAAGGGGACCTTTGTTTGTATTTAGCTACTGTTATTAATCTGGATGCTTTACAGTTTTATGAAATGGATACTCTATTTGCATAGTCAGATATGAATCTCTCTCATCATTGTATTCTGCTCTCATCTGTGGGCCACATTGTGAAATGAGACACAAAATCTCTAGAGACTATCTCTGGGTACAAATTTTAAACAAATATTGATCTAACGTTAAATCTCTTAGCAAATAAAGAATCTCGTCTAGAGGAAGGGGTCGGGGGAGAGGACAAATTAAAAGACAGTAATGGAAGCTAAATGTTTAAGTCTCTTTAGTTCACAGAAATATACCAAATCCCAACGGGCAATTCAATGACAAAACCGAGCTCTGTCTTAAGCATGCACATTGAAGGCCAATAGCTGTCTGAGGTCGCCACAAAATGCTGGGCAAAGACTGGCCTCCGAAGTCAGCCTCAGTACTAATGGAAGGAGCCTTTTGTTCTAAAAGACTTCTGGAAGGGAGGTTTAAAAAATATCCACCCACTCGCATTCTGAGAATATGAGGAGTGAACACAGAAGCTAGTTGCATGAGTGACAAATGATATAACTTAAGATGTTATATTTGGATGCGTAAGTTACACTGCGCAACAGACAGAAAAAAAATGAAAAAACCACTCCTTATTGAATAGCTATCATAATAGCCGTCATTTATCGAGTGCTCTATGCGTGCCAGGTACTGTTTCAAATGTTTTTCACATGACCCATTTTCTGTCAATATTCAACTTCCTGCATCCTAATCTGAACAGTAAATACATTTCAGATTTTTCCAGAAATTACAATGGAAATATTTCCACTGCTGGGAGTTCTGCTTTAGAGATTGGGAACAGAGTTCCCACCAGTGTTTTCCTTAACAAGCTGTGTGAGTACATTACACATCATTTTCCTGGACCTTGAAAATGAGAGCAGCAGCTATTGACTCTTCTGAGTATGTGGGCTCCTGTATAATGTCAAACAATTTTATGACTCCTTTGTACTCCACCCTGATGCGAGTAGTATGTTTTATAACGGCTGACAGAGAAAAAATACAACATGATGAAAAGCTACTAAGAATATTTGAAACACATATGATTATTAATCACAAGAGTAAAAAAGCACCTCGTGTAGATATATACAAGATATTATCCGGTCTCAAATGATGCTTGATACACACTTGGAATGCTTGTATGAATAATAATTTGGAGGAACCAAGGATGCTTGGTCTACCAGTTGGTAGTTAGCATATGGTCCTTTCAACTCTACGATTCTGTATGCTCTAGGTCTTCCTGTAACTGGCTGGATGAATCTAGCCACAGAGTGGTGCCAGATGGTCCTGCCAAAGAGTTTCCTACATTTCCAGTGCAACAGTGAATGTTGGCAGCTAATGAATGGAAAACAGCCATCTTGTAGGGTAAGCTACAAGAGTGCCACTCCAGGTAGTCCCACCTACCCCAAAGCCAAACTATAGCAATGCAGGTATCCTCCAGCTTGCCTCTGCTGAATAACTGTGGGCGACAACCAAGAAAACACACGTCCGCACTCTATCAGAATAACAGTAACTAGTTATTAAGTACCTAGTACGTGTCAGGCATGATACCAGTAGCTTTACCTATTATCCCCAATACCTATTTGACGTGTAGCGATCTCTATTATACCTACAGAGAAACTGAGGCTCAGAGATTAAATCACTTGCCCAAGAACTCACAGCTAATAAGTGGTTGAATATGGAATTCGTCTTGCTCCAAAGTCCATGTTCTTTCAATATTCTACAATGCTGAGTATTCTTTTGGTTCTTTGAAATATTGTTCATATTTGCAACCCCTGAGTAAACAGATTACTATCATTTTGTTCCTGAGATTTGATCTCTTCCCCATTTAAATTTAATGAAATAGAGCTCCTGACTCAGTGCTTAGGTTATGCAACATAGGATATAGTGAGAAGACTAAAATCTGCATTACTTTTTCTATTCTGGATAAAGTCAGATAACAGTTCCTCCATAATCATTTGCCATGGTTTATACTTTAATGATATGCTATACATACTCACACTGGGCTCTAAATTAAGATATAAAAGGCACATAGAGGAGCAGAGCAACTGTGTAATTTGTGATGTACAAGGTGCCACAATGAGCCTCAAGCTCATTTAAGTTTTTACAGTCTGCAAAATGTTCCGCTACTAATGAACAAACACACGCTAATTATGGTGGAATGTACCTCGATTTAGATACTGAGTGAGTTATCTAACACAGTGGGTTAACTCTTTGAGGGATTAACCTGTGTAACAGATGCCATTGACTCTGCACTTCGTTGAGAGGGTCAGTCATGGACTATATCCCCCAAATGCTCTGCCCCCCAATTCTCCCAAGCAGATGACTTGCACTTTTGTGTGTGGTTTGGTGATGCCTAATAGACTCTTAGGCCATCCTCTTAGGCAGGTGGGAAGACAGCCTCATCTGGCATACTAACATACAAAGTGTCTTTAATACAGTGTGTGAGCCCCTATGTACAGAGGGGACATATCCAATCATATTTATTTTACTGTGGCACCAGGATCCTGTTAATGGAAAACACTTTTCAGTATTTATAAGAATTCAAGAGAAGCAATGACTTTCTTTCGTCTATCTCAACAGTGCTTTCCTTGCTTCCCATTTACATTCTCTTAAAATGAAATTTTCATTATTCCCATTTCAATTTCTAATGTTGTTTTCTATGTTTATGAAGTGATATCCCAGGTGACTTTATAATAAATTTTCCTTGAGTCCTATGATTGTTTTCAGTGTATGAAATCCAAATAGGAGAGTCTAAGTTATGAACACAGGTCTATTTTATAATAATTCATTTTTATTTTGAAACAAAGATCTGAAATTCAATTTCTTTTCTGTCTATATTTTCTTTCCATAGTCAGGAGAGCTTGCTTTATCTTTGTTCAATTTTAATTCTGTATTATGTTTGATAAGACCTTATTTTTGTATTATAGTAAGACTCGATTTCATATATGGAACTATTTTTCTCTTCTTGTAGTTTTACAAAAGTTTTAAAAAATATTCACCAAATGCCCTGCTATGATTAGTTGTTATTCATTCTGTGATTCTTTGATGTAATCCACACAAAATCTGCATTTTGCATTCATGAAGGATTGATTACTTGTCTGAGCAAATACTAACTTTGCAAATATATCTGTCCTTTTGGTCTCAATGAAATTTGCATTTACCAAGTTGCAAACCACAGTTACATAAAAGTGTCTGAAAGGCTCAAGGTGAACAACAAAATAATTTAATAACTGTAAAGCCTAGCATGCTTAAAGGGTTCCACAGAACTTGGCAAATTACAGTGATCTCCAAATGAGCAGAGGACAATGTGACAGCAGCTTAACAGCAATCGGCAACAGTGTGCAGCCATGGAGGCAAATCAAAGGGACTATTACAGAATCTTGGTAAAATTACATGTGGAACTTGTAACTTAAGTTCCCCATATGTGGAAACTTAACTGGGACACAGGATTTTTACATTCCATAAAATACTAAATTGTCATTTCAGTGCCATGAACTGAATCTTAGCTAATATTAGGTAATAGTTGGGCCTTTTAGGATTATCCAAAGTATTTTTAACAAAGTAATCAGGAGCTACATTTGCAAATAAACTTTTCTTATTAAGATCTTATTTTGGCAGAAATCGTTATCAATCTGACATAAAACACATGTCACAAGACAATATACGAATACAACTTAGACTATGAGGCCCAACACATTTAAAAACAATGATGGCGGAGAAAAGAGATGAAATCGTTGTTGATTATTTGATCCAGGAACTAAGGAGACACTAAATCGCTTATTAAACAGATGAGCTCCTGTGTCCTAAGAACATGATATTCTATGGTTACTGCTTGTCATGCACAAAAACCTTTACTATTTTATACCAAAAAGACATACTTTTTACTTTGTACTTTTTGAAAGTACAATTTCATTAATCTTATAATTACAGAATCTGCTTCTAAAAGTACACAAAACAGGGCATACACACATGTATCCATACATGCATACATATGAACATTTCAACCAGTCAGTCCACCAGGGGTTCAGCGTCCCTTCATTAAGGTCTTACTAGGTACCAGGTTCTCTGCTGTGTGCTGCAGATAAAGATCACCTAATTCCTACCCTGAAGGAGTTCAATTTTACAAGAAGAGAGAGCTGTGTGAGCACATAAATTACCATCTTGGAAATGACAAGTTTGAAGGTTAGGAGTAGGCTCTCAGAGACAAGTGTAGTGTAGTATAAAAATATGGCCACAATATTTTATACTTCTTCATCCCTTGTATCTAGACCAACTTTGTGACTTTAATGGTTAGAATGTGGCAGAAGTGATATGTTGAAGTTCGGGAAGGGAGGCCTGAAGAGGCCTTGCAACTTCCACTGTTGTCTCTCTGGAACACTCCTGACATCATGTAAAGAAGCCTGGGTGAGAAACCATAGAGAGAGGAAGGGGGGCCCAGCTTACAGTCAGCAAGAAGGCCCTAGTCTGTAAGTGAGATATTAGACCCTCCAGCCCTAGCCAAGCTCCTAGATGACTAAAGGCAGCTAAATAACCCCAGGGGAAAAGAGCGAAAACCCCTTCAGTTGCCACTCGCGTCCTAGCCCGAACGGACAGAACAAAATAAGAAATGGTGGTTGTTTTAAGCCACTATGTTTGCGATAGCATTTTATGTAGGGCTAGATAGTTGGTACAGCACATTTATTAACAGTAATGAAAATGACAGCTCAATAGCAAGAACGGGCAGGGCAGAGCTGGTGAAGAGACCAAAAAAAAAAAAAAATCCCTGCTCATGAAGTTCTGAAGCTGTCATCTGCTTCTTTCCTCCACACCTAACAGAAAACTGCTGCAGGCACCTGCTCATTGGTGCAAAAATTTCTCCTGGCTTGGCTTCTGATTTTTGCCTTTGAACATCTAGCTTTTTAATGGGCTACAAACCAGAATTTCCCCTCTTTCAATGTTTATTTATTTATTTTCTGCACTAATGACTGCCAGGCTATTTGAGGGGTAGCTCTTGGGATATACCTTTGCCCCCAGCAAGGAAACTACCACAGGGTTCTACCCAGTCTCAAGCTTCTGCACTACCACTTCTAATCTAATATAAAGACAAGAAAAGTAAATTTGAAACACCTGGCATACGGAAACTGATTTAGAGGTAAACTTCTCTGAGATGCTTTGAGGGAAATTTGGTATCAGATTAGAGCAAATCACAATAAGTGATATGATTAATGATGACCCTGAGTCATCAATAAAGGTTAACTATTGTGAGTTACACTTGGTTTCAGAAAGCAAAAAAATTTGATAGGCAGTTTATAATTATTTCCATAAAGATACTTAAAATCGAGGAGGAGAAGGCCTAGAGATAAAGCAAATTGATCTGATGCTTTCAAAAGCATGTATTTAGCACTTAGTATTTGCCAGGCACTAGTCTAAGCAAAGAAGTGAGAAAGCAGACTGAAATCATGTCGTCATGGAACTTGTATTCTTCTGGTACAAAGCAGTTAAACGATGCTTTGTCAAATATGACACATCGGAAAGAATTCCTCCAGGACTCAGTCTACATAATGTAAAAAGGGATCCAGGCAAGGGGAGGAAGTGGGGAGCAAGAAACAGCAGGAGGAAAGGAATGAGTGACACAGCTCTGTCTAAATAACCGTTAAAATGGAGGCCAAAAGCCTAGATGATTTCAACAAGCGAAGGGTGGAGGTGGGAGGGAGTAAGGTGAAAGTAAAACATGCCAAAGCCATCATCCTGCTCCCACTAGAAGAGAATAGGACCACAGGATGTAAAACGATCGGGTATAAGAAGCATATGCTAACAAACAACAAGTGGTATGACAATATGCCATCAGAAATTAGAATTTTGGGAAAAAGAGCATCAATTAGAATACAAAGAACTATTCTATATTTCTAAGAAGTAGAACTCACCAAAAAGATACATGTTAGTAATACTAAATGGAGAATGCAGCAAACGGTGACATCAACAGAAAATGTAGACATATGAATTACGGACAAGAACAAAAGCAGCACAATTCAGTACAGATATAGAAGTAATTCAGAAGCAGGTGATGTATAAAACATGTAATAGATGGAATGTCAGCAATATCAGCAGAGATGGAGTGAGACAGCATCAGAGCAAATATCAAACAGGGACCACAGGGCCTGCTTTCTAAGCAACTAGCAACTTAAACACTAAGAAAGGAGAATGGAGGCACCTTTGAGTATTTTAACATTTCTATCACTAATGCAAGAGCGGTCATTCAAACTTGATCTATATGGAAGCAGAGTAATTATGGAATCCCACACTATACCAGTGCGTGGTCTGATTATTAAATAGGCCATGATGTCATTTTGTGTAGCAGGCGTGCCTGCTTCACAGCTTGGCTTATTCGAAGCAAGTCTGATGAGGCCTCTGGGAACACCTTACTGTCTTTGAAAACGAATGGGCAAGTCTTCACTAGGCCTTTTCCAGCTGTAATCTCAGAACCAACTATTTTTTTAAAGCTAGCTAGTTTAGGTTTTCTGCAATTTAGTTATTTTGGTGACTGATTCTATTAATACAACAACAGACAAAAAACCATTATGCAGATAACGTTGGTTTGGTTTTCTGAATGTTTCTATAATTCATTATATTAACTACAGAATGAGTAAACATGTAAATCTTATCATATCGCCATGGGCTAAACAATGAAGTTGTTTAAAACCGTATCAGGCATTCAAGCTATTCTATAAAAGTTTTTCTCTTCACATGCTGGGTCATATTTATGTCAGATTATCAAAGAATACATTAGGCAGTAATGTTTTAAAATGAATATTCAATATTTTCATTAAAATAAAATTGAATTGTTTGTACTAAAAGTAATTACATTCTTTTTTTCTGATAGTAGATCATCAGGTGCTTCTTTTTATACCAATATCCAAATTCTTTTGCCTCTGAAAATCACCTCACTAAAGTTCTTTCCAACAATAATAACAAAGAATTCCACTCATGCTGAACTAATAATGGTTCAGGAAGATGATTCGCGAGAAAGAAGTCTTCCTTTTCCAAGGATATGTGGTGGACAGATAAAGCCCAAACTCAAAGAAGGGACAACCATTCACTAAAAACTCGAAAGCATCTAATGGGTTTAGTAAAATGCTAATAGTGTTTGAGAGTGACAATCAATGGAGAATTAAATACTTTAGTTGATAATGTGATTATGAGTAAGAAAAATAAGACAATGCAGAAGAAAGTGGGTCTAAGTTAGACAGCAGATGATAGCACAATTTCTGCCCATAGGAATTTTTAGGGAATTTAGCAGTTAGGGAGATGGCAGAAGCTCTTTCTCTGGGAATGTTAATGGGTAAGATCATTGGTTCAGCAAACATTTCTTGGACTGACGTGTAGCAAGCATTGTGCGGTGTTAGAAAAGGCTAGGTTCCTGTCCTTAAGGAGTTTACACCACGGTAGTGAAACGTGATCTTGCAGGAGAAATAATAGAGGTCTACAGGGAGCACAGCGGGTACAGAAGAGGAAGTAGACAGGAAAAACACGATCAGAAACGCTTCATGCTTGAGTAGAGCCTTGCTAAATGATTACATATTTGCTAAGGCAATTGTCCAGACATGGAAACTGTTGGACATGACCTAGGGGGGAAAAAAATTTCTCAATTTTATTCTTACATAAAGGATTGACTATTCTTCTAGTGCTATCAAATTAATATAATGGAATTTTCTGAATTTTCACATTAAGTTCTAGCTGCATTTAAATGTTTGTTGTTTTAAAACTTAAAAGGGTTGTTTCAAACCCTATGCATGTCTGAAATTTCACATATTTCACTAGGCAAAAAGATAAAGAAAACATGACTTTTTTTTTTTGTCTAGAGGATGGCATGGAAAAGGTATATATGTATGACACATAAGAAAATATTCTTGGAAATGCTACTGAAAAGTGAGAGGAAAAGGAAAGGGTAGACAATTAAAAAGGGATTTCCAATGTATTTTGACCTCCAGGAACAGACAGGATAGGACGAAACTGGGAGTCTCCAGAAAAGGCAATCGAAGATATTCTGAACAGAAAGTGTGCAGTAAAACACAAGACAGATAAATAAGCAAAGAACCAATAGGAAGAGTTAGAAAAAAGTCCCAAATCAGCAAGGGCAAGAGGCAGGCACTGTGCAGGCCTTAGATCTGAAAGCGAGGACTCAAAACTATAAAACTTTCGAAACAAAAGCACAGCAGAAAATCCTGTGACCTGGTTATAAAGGAGTTCTTAGATGTGCTACCAAAATTATGATCCATAAAAGAAAAAACTGGTAAATCAGACTTTATTAACATTAGAAACTTCTCTTGAAAAGAAAAAAACAAAAAAAAAGGACAAGCCACAGATTAAGAGAAAATTATTTGAAAAAACCTATCTGATAAAGGACTCGTATCCAAAAACTAAAGCATGTGCTTAGAACTTAATAATAAGAAAACAGCCTGATTAACAAAAAATGGGCAAGAGGTTTGAACACTTTACAAAAGAAGGCATGTGAATGGCAAATAAGCATGTGAAAGGAAGCTCAACATTATTAATCATTAGGAAAAAAAGAAAAATTAAAACCACAAGATACCACTACATTCTCAACTGTAATGACCAAAAATCAAAAGACGAACAGTAACAAGTGTTACTTGCTGTGTGGAGAAAATGCAACTCTCACACATTGTTGGTGGGCAAGCAAAACGGATCAGCCATTTGGAAAAGAGTGTGACAGTTTCTTACAAAGTTAAACATAAATTTTGCCATGCAATTCGGCCATTCAATTTCTAGATATTTACCCAAGAAAAATAAACACACATATTCACACAAAGACTTACATATGAATAGTCATAGCAGCTTTCTTTATAATAGTCCCTATGCGGAAATAATCCATAACTGGTGATGGGAAAAACAAACTGTAGTATACAATGGAATACTACTCAGAATTTAAAAGGCAAAAACTATATGCAACCGATGGATGGATCTCAAAAGCGTTCTACTTTTAAAAAACTAAAAGGCTACATACTGAATTGTTCCATTTAAATGGAATTTTAGAAAAGGTTAAACAATAGAATAACACATAAGTGGTTCCCTGGGGGCAGGGGTAAGAAGAGGAGTGACTACAAAGCAGCACAAGGGAATTTTATGGGGTGATGGAAGTGTATTGCTGGTTACATGATTGCATGTACACGTTTGGTAAAACAAAACTGTACCCTTAAAATTTGTGCATTTTATTGTATTTAAGTTATACTGTAATAAAGATGACTAAAAATATGTAAAGCACCATAAGATTCTTACAACTAGATCTCATAGTGGTGTCATTAGTGAAGAACTTGAAATAGCAATGTTACTATGCGATATCTGTACATAGGATTGGAAATCATTTAGGGACCATATAGTCAAATAATGTAACTTAAACCAAGCAAATAAATGCATTAAAATACTACCTCTCTTTAACATATGCAAATACTCTGAGCATAAATTTTCTACTTATGTTGAGATTTTTGTTCAGCCATTTCCACAAGCCCAGCACCCCTTTGTGACCAGTATTTGTTAGAAGCAGAAAGGCTTGGAGGGGAGTGTATGACTACTCTAAAATGGCTTTTTCTACTGCTTAACAGCTAACTGGTCTACATGGCATTTACAACAGTCAAACTAGAATTCCACAAACTATCTTTGTTATTACTTTAAGGATGTTATCTCAAAAAAATGTTTGCAGGGCCGGCCGAGTGGCACAGTGGTTAAGAGCTGGCTTGGGACGCCAGAAGACCCCGGTTCGGATCCCACATATGAGGGCCAGTGACACTGCCCTCTATAGCTAAGATGCTGAACAACAGCTCAACCTGGAGCTGGGCTGCCATGAGTCACCGGCAATGGCTTAGGCTGCAGCCCCTGCTGCAGTGGGTTGCCACGGGCTACTATGTGTAGCCAGCAGACAGTGTGAGCGGCCAGCAGCCACAGTGAGCAGCCGTCCAGAAGTCAGCGACTGATCTGCCTCGCCCAGGAACAGCGCAATGATGGTGCCAACTTGGGCCAGTGAAGCAACATCCTCCACAACTAGACTGAAGAACAAAACGACAGCAACTTGTCTGTTCCCCTTCCCCAAATTCCCCAGCACTGTTCCCATCCCCCAATTCCCAATAAATATCTTTAAAAAAATAAAATAAAATGTTTGCATTAATACCCAAATAAAATCCCTTTATTTTCCTTTAAGGACGTAGAATGCCAAATTCCTACAAAAGAAACTAAGTGAGGGATGTATAAAGTTGTTAACAGAGTAGATCCTAAGAATTCTTATAACGGAAAAAAAATGAGATACCAGGGTACCAAAACAAAAGAAAAATGTATACAAGTGGACACTTGGGTCAACGTTGCTCAAGCAGTAGTTCGCTGTAATCAGAAGTGTCTGGACGCTGATGGTAACCACTTTGAGCACCTCTTGCAATTGCAGAAGTCTAATGTGACTTGTATTCATCTTTTATTGGTATATACTGAGTATTATAATTTTAATAGTTTTTTTCCTTTCTTAAAATGTGTATACATTTTTTGGCACCCTCTGTATATTTTCTTTTTTTGCTTTTACTTTTTTTTGGGGGGGGGAATTGGGGAGATGGGAACAGTGCTGGGGAATTGGGGGAAGGGGAACAGACAAGTTGCTGTCATTTTATTCTTCAGTCTAGTTGTGGAGGGCGTTGCTTCACTGGCCCAAGTTGGCACCATCATTGCACTCTTTCCGGGCAAGGCAGATCAGTCGCTGGCTTCTGGACAGCCGCTCACTGCGGCTGCTGGCCGCTCACGCTGGCTGCTGGCTACACACGGTAGCCCGTGGCAACCCACTGCAGCACTGGCTGCAGCCTACGCCGTTGCCGGCGACTCACGGCAGCCCAGCTCCAGGTTGAGCTGGTGTTCAGCATCTTAGCTGTAGAGGGCAGTGTCACTGGCCCTCATATGTAGGATCCGAACTGGGGCCCTCTGGTCCAAGCCAGCTCTTAACCAACGCACCACTCGGCCGGCCCTGCTTTTACTTTTTATTGTATCCATATGAGATGAAGGATGCTAACTAAACTTATTGCACAATAATTTTATTTCACAATATATGTAAGTCTAACCATTACTCTGTACACCTTAAATTTATACAGTGATGCATGTTAATTATATGTCAATAAAACTGGGGGGGGGGAAGAAACTAAGAACTAGAACTCATAACTTAAGTAGAGATTGAATTAACTATTAAATGTTATGCAACTCATTTTATATTTTTTATTTCATATTTTTAAAAGATACTAACAGTACCAAAATGACTTGAGACAAAGGCATTCCTGAAAAAAGTGCATACTTTTTTTTAGACAACTAAATATATTTAATACATTTTTTCAAGATATTCATGACCTCAAAATTAAAAAAGAATTTGAAAATATTAATTACAAAAGCCTTTATAGATGCTATTAAAAAGGTAATTAAACAAATAACAAACCTTTACAAATAATGAAGCTGGAAGCAGAATACACTCACAATACTAATGCTTTGCATTAAGCAATTGGTCCTATTTTTCCTATATTTAATCTTAAACATTTACTTTACTCGTGATCTTTGCACTTGGTGTTTATGTATGATGACATCTCAACCCCCAAGCCTTCAGTTCAATGTGAAGAGACGGAATTTGATAAAGGTCATTATGCTCAGAGTGGCAAAAAATAAAATGATACATCAAGGTGTGGTTTCCCCCAACTCCCGTCAGTCTACCAGAATCCCAAAAGAACAGTCAGGTACCAGAGGTCTACGTTTAACTTAAGTTCATAATCTAAATTCTCACGTTTTATAGAGTCACACAATTGGTCTAGTCCAGGGGTCAGCAAACTGCGGCTCGTAAGCCACATGTGGCTCTGAAGTAAAAATGAAAATGAAAATAAAACTATCATAGTTTCATTTATAAAATTTTTAAAGGATATTATTCACATAATGGTGATTTGATTTGTTTTATGGCTCTCGAATAATTTTTAAATTGTTGTGAGGGATAGGATTGGCTCTTATGTCTCCGAAGTTTGCCGACCCCTGGACCAGCCCCAGAGGTTTCTCTCCTTCATCCATGGCCCAGACAGTTGTCATTCTGCTCACAAAAAGGGGACTCAGAAAAGCACAGGGATGCTCATGCTCAGGGGCTGCCAAATTATTTCTACTTTTCATTTTAAAATCAGACAAAAGAAAATTAAAGTCAATAGAAATGAAAACAAAATATCAAGACACAGAGAAGGAGGTGGCTGCAAACAGGATTCTGATGAATTAATTTACTTAGTACAGAGAGCCGAAATTTAACAGCTCTAGGTATGAATACCTGAAGTAGGGGAGACATTTTACAGGATGGACTAGTAGGAGTATTTTGCACAGCAAATTATGACTGGAGGCTTCCAGAATAGGATTTTTCTCCTCACGAAACATTTACAAAGGATATTTATAATGACATATGTAATATTCCTTCAAGGGAAGTTATTAAGATAGCAATACAGTAAGGAGATGAGAGAAAACGGACTGAACCAGCTCTGCATTTAGCAGGCAGCAGGGCGTCCTGGTGGGCATAATGCCTCATGAATCTCTTCTCATTCCTGTCGCTTGATTCAGCCCTGCCTCTTCCCACGTGGTCTGAAGACAAAACAGTCTAGGATCACCAAGTCTGGCATCTGACTGAATTCTTAAGAGATACCTGTGTAGCTCCACAGGCTACCTTTTAAATTTAGTGGGAGAAATCTATATGGGATGCCTTATTTCCAGTATATTATATCTGAAAATAGTAAGCATAAATGGCATTCCAATTTATCACAAAATATTTATTTGATTTGAGACAGAAAGATGTTGTGGGTTCATTTTCTTTCCGCCTGGCAGATGCTCTTACAAGATTCATGTTGGGACAAAAAATGCAACCCTTTTCTTTGTCACTTTAATAACCATCACTAGGAAAACAGAATTTCAATAGGCAGGTAAATTAAAACTATTCAATGGCTTGTTATCAGCACAGACGATCTGCTTTGTAGATTATTGCAGTCACATTCTGTTTTTGTGCAAAGCCAGTATGAGAGGCCTGGGGAGCGTGGGCTGGGACTATTCAGACTTTAGTTCATGACTTTGCATTTGTAATTTGACCTTCAAATGTCACTGAAGCATACTTCCAGGTAAAAGTGTTTCCTTTTGACACCTGTCTGTCTCAGTTACAATCCCTGAATCTCATTTTAGGTAACCGTTCTTTTGACGCTTTTTACAGGATCCCTCTACCACTGACTGTACCATACACTCCATATTACATCTTTTTGGACAATTATTATCCTATTGTCTTATAAATTAACTTTTATTTTTTACGCTTTTCCGCACTACATGTATTGTCTCTCCAATAAGATTTTAAGCTCTTTAAAGAACTATCCTACTTTGAATTCCCATAAACATTTATTCATTCAACAAATGATCTCTGTTCATAGCACCAGTTGGTTATTGTGGGAGTTGTAGCACGTAATTTAAAATGTACTTTGTGAGGGGTGAAAAGGATAACTAGTTCATTGTTCTGTACACCTGAAACTAATAAAAAAAAATGTAAGGTAGAATATTGGATTGTGTTATAAGAACAAAATATGCAATGGTAGCCAAGAAAAGGTAAAGGTTATTTCTCATTGATGGATAGCAGAAGAATCTATGCAGGAAATAACATTCAGTTGAGTCCCTTGGAGGAAGAGTAGGGTTTTAAAAACTATCTTAAAAGCTGAAAAAGAACATATATAATTTTTTTCTTACTGTAAAAGTACCACGTATTTATTGTTAGGAAAAAACTGAAAATAGAGATAGACTAGGCTAAAAAGGGGTCGGGAAGAAGGCAGCTATTATGCAACTAGACAGAAATAATGATTGTTCTTACCATGTTGAATACGCAAACAGTTTGCTCTGCATTTTGCTAAAAAAAGTTATTAAACTAAACATACAGTATTGTATCCTGTTTGTTTTACTTAATATATTAAATCATCTTTTCATAATAGTTACTGATTCCACAAAATTATTTTTAATGACTCTCACTGCACGGATATATCAATATTTATTTCAGATATTTTAGCTTTAAGGATAGGTAGGATTTTAACCAGGTAAGATATGGTGGGAAAGAGAGGGAGAAAGGAAGGAATATCAGTCTTAGTAGAGGGTACAACCTGAGCAGAGATGTGGAGGTGGGCAAGTGTGGTGGTTTCAGGAAGCAGTGAGCATTTTGGTTTTTGAGGCTGATCAGTAGGCCCCTAAGCCCGTGAAGATTGTTTGAGACTCTAAATGTTGTTAGAAGGCAGTGTTGAGCTGAAGATTTCTCAAGAGAGGTCTTACGAAAAGAGCTGAGATTTGGAAGACTATAGAACCACCAAAAGTATATGGTAGGTTGAAGGAGAGAATAGAGGCCATAATTCTAGGAGATTGGCATTCTTAGGTGAAGTATTCTCCCTGTCATCTTTTTCCTCCAATTCATTTGTTTCACAGAGTCTCAGCTTCTTTATATAAAATACAGAATATTTTTTTAAAAAACATTTTTTTCTTCTAAGATCTTCCCTCCCCTCTTCATCTAGCTATATCCTACTCACTCTTCAAAATCTAACTCAAGCATGACGATCTTGCAAAGTCTTTCCTGACTGGGTTACCATAACACCATTTAGTATGTGTCTCATTGAATGGTAATCACACATCTATGTCTGACTCCATGTGTCATGTAGAACCTCTTGTGAGAGAGTCTGACACCTCAACGTCCAGGTCCCGGCCCCATAATAGCTCTCAATATATGCTTGCTGAATAAATGCATGAAAATTCCCAAGTCCCCAATATTCACGTTACTTAAATTGGAAGTTAAATTGATACTAGAGAAGTCCTGGGTAGGCAAACTAAAATCTTTAATTTTAGAAATAATGAGTTTTCATAAAAATGGGGAATCACTAAAGAAAATAAGTCAATTATTTTTGGAAGCTATTCTCACAATAGGAAATCTATCAAAGTTAACAGCACTGGAGCACAGAGGCAGGCTCATTAGGGAACTGCTTGAAAATCTCAATGTCAAGAAAAAAAAATATCAAAACTTGTTGCCAGTGATCAAATAAAACCACTAGAAATGTACACTCCACAAAAGTCCAACAAGAAGATAAATGGTTTAAAAAAATTACAGTCCAGGCACGCCAGATCAAGGGGAATAGAATTTAGGACAGTGGAAATTTTACAGCCTTCCCCTACTGCTGCTGATCACAGCAGTAAATTGCATTTCAAAGTGTTTTCATAGAAATAGTCACTAAGAAAATCTGTGTAACACTGAACTGCCAGCAGATTTTAAAATACAACACTGTCTCTCTGGAGATAATAAAGACTTGAGTCAATCTAATTTTGTATATATTTTTGATACATTAAAAAGCATATGTCCAAAGGATTGACTGGTTTGTGGAGACTGTAAGAGGTGACACCCAGTGTCATCACAATACAACCAGTAGGAAATCCACATAGCCTTAGCAGGTTTTAAAAAATACTGTGATAATATTCCCCAGACTGTCTTTTCTATCCCTGAGGCCATTTTGTAGTTACTAATTTGTATTGTCTCGTCCCTTCCCTAAAGATTTTGTAGGGGCCCAGATGGACTCATGTCTTGTTAGGGAGACCACTTCATAGTCAGTGTAGAGGCCTGACCACCGCACTGTATTTCTGAAGCTGATATTGAATAATATTGTATGTCAACTATAATTATATATACATATAGTCACAAGACGTGGAGTAGAGTGTGGAAATGGAGCAATGGAATTGTAATAGATAAACATGACATCGGGGGTGGTAGGGCAGTGGATGCGGGGAGGGAGGTTGTTACTTTGTGAAGGGTTAAAAGGATAACTATTGCATTGTTCTGTATACCTGAAATTAATAATAATAAAAAATAAATTAAAAAAAAATACTGTGATAGCTTTGGGTTAAATGGCCTATGAGAAATTAGTGGCTGGGTCTCAGGTTAGCATAGTTTACATAATTATCTAGTCTGTTTCTACCTTTTCTTCTCTACTAACTCTTCCCTTTAGCACCTGAACATAGAAACCTTGCCCTTGACCCCATACCCAGATATCTTCCCATTTTCCTCCTCTCTGTCTCTGCTGTCTCACCTCCTTTTTTGGCCCCCTAGAATTTGATTTTACCCCTATCACTTTATTAAGAGTTTTTACCTCCTTGTGGCTACATGCTATGTACTCTTGAAGGCCTTATTTTTCTTGGCTTCTCAGTAGTACTTGACACTACTGATTGCTGCCCCTTTGAAACTCTTCTTTTCGCTTATAAGATACCAGGCCACCTTCACCTACACCCTCTTGCTCTCTTCTGCCCATAAATCCCTTAAGCATCAATGTTCTTAAAGCTTTGGTCCCAGGTGCTTTTCTTCTCAGTCTATAAGCTCTCTCTGGATGACCTCATTCACCCTATGTCTCTTGTCTTCTATATAACTCATGACCCCTAAACCTTTATCATCCCTCCTTTGTTCCAGAGCTTACCTATGTGCCTCTAGACATGTCCATTTTCCTACTCTGCAGCAATCTAAAATTCATCATGACCCCAATAGTCCTTCGCCTGTGGTACCACCATCTACTCAGTTGCTCAAGTAATACTTGTGTCATGTTTGACGTTTCACTGTATTTCTGTCCTTACATTCTATTAATGACAAAACCCTGTCCATCTCACCATCTTAAGATCTTTTAAATTCATCAACTACTGTCTATTCACACTACAACTTCCAATTCTCTTAGTTCAGCCCACCATCACACCTCACATCTTAGCTTGTCTCTGGTATCAGCTTCCTTCAGTCTCTTCTCCACACGTCAGAGAGTGATATTTCTATATGCAATCGGATCATTTCACAACCTTATTTAATGAATCCAAATTGCCCTCAAGAGAAAAGTCCAAATCCCTTAAAATAGCTTATAAGGATGTTCATGTTTTGGCTCTAGTTTATTTCTCCATTCTTATTTCTTTAAAAAAACAAACAAAAAAACTTTCTCCTATTTCCCCCTCATTACAAATCCACTCAACCGTATTATCAGTTAGAACTCTTTTCCTCATCTGGTCCACAGGGACATCATGAGAAAGTCTGTCACATACCTTGGTGAAATCCCAATATAACCACAGTGTCCCTAATCTACCAGCTTATAGGAACTCTCAGGAATTCCACAAAAAGCAGCGTGCTTGATGAGTTCGTGCTTACTCCTGTTGATGGTCACTTTCCTTCTATGGACTCACTTTCTATTTAAGAATCCACTTTAGAATTTTGTTAAGAGGTACCATTCAAGCTCACTGGTATAAAGGTTTCAGATTCTGTGTTTGTGAACAATCAAGACAGTATTTGCAAACTAATGTTTGAGCTCCTCTTCTATTCTCCATGAGTCTTTAGAACACCATCAACAGCTCAGTGATCTCATTAGCAGGTTTTCATTGTACCCTGTGTGACAATTCACCTTAGTTGGAAAACTCATTTCAAGTACTTACACTTTCCTCAGCACTCGTGAACCACAAGGACCCCTTAGCAGTGTCTCTTCTCTCTTTTTTCTGTTCTCTCCTTATTTGCCTTGTCTCTTGCTAAAATGATTACATCTTTTCCAAGTACTGGCTCTATTCTTCCTACTCTGAACAGTACTCTCCAGCAAAAAATGCCCATCTCCTGTTTTTTAAATCTTCACTACTCTTCATATTTTTCAGTAGCTTCAGTTCATTAATAATATTTTTAACCTGCTTATGCTAGTTTTAGAGATTCTTACTAGAGAATAATAGGCAGTAATATTAGTTACTTAAGATACATTAGTATCTGGTTCTCTCATTTCTGAGCACATGGAAGACTGCACTTCTAGCCTCCTTATAGTGAGGTGGACCATATGACAAGGAATGTGTGACATGTGTCACTTTGGGGCTAAGGGAGTAAAAGCTCCTGTACAGTTATCTAGCTCTCCCCTCGCCATGGAGATTGCAGAGCAGAAATTGAAATGGTCGAGTTGTAAGATGTAACCTCCCTGGATCTCTAAGTCACTGCTTGGAAGGGAGCTGCTCCAGCGAGTTAAACCACCTTCACCAGATATTCCATTAGCAAAGAATACAGTTTGATACATTAAGCTACTGAGATGTAGTATTTATTTGTTGTTGCAGCATAGCTTAACCTTTCCTAACTAATGCAGGATCTTTCACCATTATTTCAAAATTTCAGGATGAAAGGGGTCCCATGCTAATTGAGTCATTCTTTTCCCCTAAGGATTTTAAGATGTTATGGTAAATTGAATAATTTAGCCATCTCCCATCCCCAAAGATGTCTGTGTCCTAATCCCTGCAACCTATGAATATGTTACTTTACACGGTAGAGGAGTTTGGGGTTTTGAGATGGCGAGATTATCCTGGATTATCTGGGTAGGTCCAATGTAACCACAAGCATCCTTAAAAGGAGGAGGCAGTAGCATCAGTCAGAAAAAGGAAATATGACAATGAAAGCAGAGGCTGGAGCAATGCACTTCAAAGACGGAGAAAGGGGCCATGAGCCAAGGACTTGATTTTAGTCTCGTGAAACCCATTTTGGATTTCTGACATGCAGAACTGCAAGAAAATAAATTTGTGTTGTGTTAAATCACTAAATTCATGGTAATTTGTTAGGAGCAACAGGAAAATAATACAGATGTTGAATAGTACTTTTCCTTTCTCTGAACATTTTGAAAATGACTTTCTAAAGTCTAAAGTAAACATATCTAAAATCTACATTTCTCCTTCCTTTCTTTATCTAAGAGCTAGTGGTTAAAGGCTATTGGAAAAGGGTTTCTTCTCACCGTATCCTTAAACTCACCCATTTTACCATTTTCATCTTACCGCATAGGTTTTGTTTCTTCTTCACTTGCTATAAAAAGGTTTCTTTCCTACTTCGATTTCTGAATTATTTATTCTATCTTCCCCAATAGAGTGGAACACAGAAATCAATCCATCAAGCCTTTTACCTTCTACACTGTAAAGATCACCCTGTATTTAATATTCTCAGAGCTGGTGATCCCCTGCAGCAGGAGGCTAAACATGGCACCATCTCTGAAGGTGTTTTCCCATTCCTTCAGTGTTCATACTTGCAGTAAAAGTTCATAAATGTTATAGATTTCCCTGACACCTGTTGAGAAGTATAATGACAGAACATTTGTTACACCTGTTTTCTGGTTCCAAGTGGGAGACTTCTCAAAACTCATCTCTTATGCAGGGGGAGCCCACCCTTCCAACAGTATGTGATTTTTGTTCTTTCCCCAAACGTAAGTACCAGTATTAACTGTAGTGTTGCTAGTTTCTGCAAACCTTAAACGCATATAAGGCAATGACTAGAGAAACATCTGTTGAGGTCAGCATGAAAGATCACTGAGGAGAATGGGATTGTTCACTGCTTCCCTTCCGCTTGGTTCTTTCTGCTGCTTCCAGGCCAACTGTCCACAACATTTTGGAGCCAATATTTTAATTTTTAAGAATAGAAAACAGAGGCTTTGATAGCTGAAACAACTTTCCTAAGGTGAGAGACAGCATATTGCAAATGGTTGAGAACAAGGAGCCTAGAATCTGGGTTTGAATTCAGACCCTGCCACTTACTACTACTGGTATGTATATCTGGAGGTCTCATTTCCTTGTCTGTGAGCCTGGGAAAATAATATTACCTCCCTCAGGTGAGGATTAAGTGAGCAAAATTTAAAACAGGTCCTGGCACACAGTAAGCACTACATAAATGTTTGAGCCTACTTTGTCATGCAGTGGGTTAATGATGGAGTTAGCAGGAGAAGAGAATCTGGTGCTCTTTTCACTACCCCACTCTGGATCCTTAAAGCCAGATATGATCTACTTGACTTGGTAGCATGCTTTATTACTACAAATTCAACCATAAGTCAATTAAAAAATTTTTTAGAATGTTTTCATTGTTTTTGTAAAATAATACATATTTTTGATAAAGAGATCAAGAAATAATAAAAAACTACAAAGAAAAAATATAACCTCAAATCCCTTCACTTGGAATATATCCATGTATATATACACATACATATACACACACACACACATACACATACACATACACACACACACACACACACACACACACACACACACACACACACACCCAGAACACATAACTGAATCAATTGATAATCATATTATAATGCTGCTTTTTAATGAAAACTCAAGTGGACGTCTGAATTATTATTATTATTTTTTTACCCATAAAGCCTGGGTTAACAGTTCACTTGGGAAACAGCACCAACACAATACAATGGAATTTTATTTTCCTTATTATGTCATAAAAAAGGCTTCATGCTTAACTTTGTTTTGATTCTCGCCTAGTTAACCAATTCTCATTAACTCTACAGAATATATCACTTTAGTGTTGTATAATACACATAAAGCTATGCTACCTACTTCCTGCATTTTTGTTACTCCCTCTTTTTAATCTATATTTTGTTAATCTGTATTTAATGTTTTTTAAAGACAACATAAATGGTCTTAAAGCTCAAAACTACATAATGAAATCTCCAAAACTGCACATTTTTAATGGTTTAATTTACAATGTAATGTTATTAAAATGGCGATAAGGCAGGTAAATAAAGCTACAGGTTTCATACTTCCTTCCTTGGCATGGTTCTATAAGTTCTCTGAAAGGCTTTGTTTCCCTGAACATGATAATTAAATAAAACATGTAACCATAAATACAATATAGGCATACATATGCAAATAATTTCACACTGAAATTATTCTATAAATGCTTGTAATGCAATATGAATAATACCTGAATTATTGTTTGTTTTTATGTTTTACACATACACATAAATCAGAGACATATGCTGAACTTTTTCAAGACTTCAATCATAGTTGAATCCTTTTTTCCAGAGAGCTGTATAAGAACCTAAACTGAGGGGCCGGCCGAGTGGCACGATGGTTAAGAGCTGGCTTGGGATGCCAGAGGGCCCCGGTTCAGATCCCACATATGAGGACCAGTGACACTGTCCTCTACAGCTAAGATGCTGAACAACAGCTCAACCTGGAGCTGGGCTGCTGTGAGTCGCCAGCAAAAGCAGGTGGGTTGCCATGGGCTACCATGTGTAGCCAGCAGCCAGCGTGAGCGGCCAGCAGCCGCAGTGAGCGGCCGTCCAGAAGCCGGCGACTGATCTGCCTCGCCCGGGAAGAGCGCAATGATGGTGCCAACTTGGGCCAGTGAAGCAATGTCCTCCACAACTAGACTGAAGAACAAAACGACAGCAACTTGTCTGTTCCCCTTCCCCAATTCCCCAGCACTGTTCCCATGCCCCAATTCCCCAATAAAAATCTTAAAAAAAAAGAACCTAAACTGAATATTTGTATTTCTTAATGATTTATACCCTAGTTCTAATGGGCCTGTGGTACCGGCAGGACTCTAGCCTTACCAGGCCTTTGTGAAAATTAAAAAGACTGCCTTCTGTGGGCGGGCAAGTTGATTACAGGCTGCATTTAGTTCCCATGCACTTCCTGCAAGGGTAGGGTACAAACTATCAATATTACTATACTGATAACACCATATGGTATGGTTAAAACACAGATTTGGGATTTATAATAAAAGCTAGACCATCTTAAATGGAAGGAGCTGATGATCTAGAAGATTTTTCATATTCAGGCACTAATGGTGAGTCTACATTTTTGGCAGCTAAGGCAGAATAAAAAATGTGGGGTTACACAGCCTTGTTCCTCATATGATGTACAAAATCATCTGTATGTGCAGATTTTTCCTGGAACTAAACTCATGCGGAAGTAGCATTTATCTTCTAAATAAAAGTTCTTTATTAGCTTCAAGTATGGCCAAAAGGTTCAGAAATGCTGTACAAATGGACAATTTTTGCACTGATTAGATCTAAGAGCAGGAGACACTACAGTGAGCCATAACTCTGTGAAGACACATTTTTAAGGAGCTAAAAATAATGTAGACATTTGCTTTCTGATTTTGCAAATTAATTATGTGACGAGACTTGAAAAATCCTTTTGAAAGGCTATAAATGTCTACTAGACTATCTCTAAAACATCAAATATGAAACATAATTTGAGCTGATGTCATATTATGCTTTGATCACCACCACTGTGACTTATTCAGAAGACAACAGTTATCCAAGTAATGACAATAACCTATTTGTAAAGTTTTTTTTGCTGGAGCAATCTCTTCTGGGGTCAAGTTCTCCAGTAATTTCTGCTACAGCAAACGCCCTAATTTATAAATGAAGGAAAATACGTTTAACTAGCCAACGCAAAACAGGAATTACACACCCTGGACGTGTTTTCTAACTTTGCTTATTTTACTCATCTTTGGGTAAATGTATGTCGCTAGCTTTTGAACTAATTTGTAAATTTAATAATCTCTGCATTATCTCTTCTTATTAACCAAGTTTCTTGGTTTTGGTCTTTAGAGTGATAATTCAGTATGTAAAACAGAAAACCTAATTTTTAATTTGAATTTATTAGTCTTGCTACCAATTCAATTTGACCAAATTTAACCTTTAGATTCTAGTTTTTATGTGTTAAAAGTGGTTTGAGTGGGGGTGACGGGTTAGCTCAGTTGCTTAGAGCATGGTGCTGATAAAGCCACGGCTGCCAGTTCAATCTCTGTATGAGCCACTGTGAGCTGCACTCTCCTTAAGAATGAACTATGCCATTGTAGCATGAAAGCAATGTGTAACCAATGACCATGGCTATTCCCCAATAAAATAAAAATTTTAAAAGTGGTTTGAGGAAAAAAAAACATATTATCCCTAATACTGAAAAATAGAGAAAACAAATATAGAAAAAAAGTATTTTTTTTAAATTGACACCTCTGTCAAAAGGTATAACACAGCACAAAAGCATCAATCAGTGAATTACAACAATTTTCTGTTCAACAGGGCCATTTTAGACTATTTTTCCTCTTTCAAAGGGAAAAAGAACTAGTGGAAGATACATGTTCTTCCAAATATAATACTTTTCTATAATTTATTATTTTATAGAGCCCATCACATATTTCCAATACAATAGCAATTTTATAAAATAGGATTTTAAGTATCTTGAAATCATTGAATTATAACTGAATCACAATGTATTCTGTTAGAATGGGTCAGACTTACATATGAGAAATTTGCAATGGGATCTACTTTATGGTCCAACATCTAAAATGTCACAAATAAGTTACAGATTGTTCCAATGACCATAATATAACCAAGACACATAAAACTTCATTTTCAGTAACTTCTCAGTAAATTTATATGCCAGGAAAATACTAATGACAGGGATTACGACCACCACCACCACCACTTCAAATATATATTGGCTTCTAGAACCTGAAAAGTAGACTTGCATGCTATTCTATGGAATAGAATCTGTTTGCTGGGTTTCTGCCTCCTAGTTAATTGACAGCAGTATTTTATACACTAGAGCAGTGTCATAAAAGTCCACTGGGAAGACAAATAACTAAATAAACAATCATAATTTAGTGTAGTAAGTGCTGTGATAGGGTAATACACAAGATAACTAACCAAGGTTTGGTAAACATTTCCCTTCTTAAGGAAAATGAGATCTAACCAGAGCCTGAAGAGGTAACAAGGTGAGATGGGTGTAGAATGCTCCATGGGAAGTGAGTTTAAAGGCTATGGGGCAAGAGAGAGGTGTATTGGGAAAAGTGGGTTTGGAGGAGGGCAGAGGTGAGTGATAGGAAGTGAGGAGCCAGCTGATCAGGTCCCTCGGCCTGAGGGATGTTATGCTCTCAGATGCTTGGTCTAAGGGACGACTGTGGGCACTCAGGTTTCAGGTGTCTCATGCCCAAGACTTCCCTCTACCTCTTTTTCCTCCTATCCACATTACCAGCGAATTACTTCAAGCTTTGTTTGCTCTTTGGGGCAGTAGAGTGGGGGGACAGCAGAAAAGCTATTGTGGAGCCCTTGCATTTAGGAAAGAGCTCAAGTTTGACTTTTCTCATCGTGGCTAAATGAGGTTACAAAAATGGTCATAGAGACATTCCGATAACACTGAACAGTGAGAAGATGTCACAATTTTTGTCACCTGATTTTGCATTTCTTTTTTAATATAGCAGAAAAACTGAAAGTAACTTGAATAACTATTTTGATGTAGGACTATGATTGAACTTGGTTAGGTGACAATTGATGGGAATGGGTAAAGCAGATATAGGTTGGTGATATTTTACTCTCTTAAATAATATTATAATTTACTTAGGTTAAAATGCAAGTCTCTGTAAGATCCTTATTTTATAATGTTTCTATATCTTCAGTATCTCCAAGACTATCTTTCACACTTGTTGCCACTTTGGTACGTACGATCCCAACCATCAAAGCATGTTACTGAACATAGGTATTTTACATAAGGAAAATATGCAAGTAACTAAGGATTACTGAACCTTGAGCAAAATCTTTGAACAGTTTTAACCACTTTTAATGAAAAATTTTCTAAAATGTAGCACATACTTTTAGATTCTTAAATAGGCTGAAAAGAACCTGTTTGTGACGCCGCCGCCCCCCGCCCCATGACTCAGGATAAGCATTATGAATAACAATGACTTAACTTTGGTGTCAGAGAGGGAGCTGGACTGAGATGGAAAGGTTTCTTCTCACATGACATCTACTGCTTTAAGAATGTTGCCTCTTTCTTGTATTGTTTCCTCTGTTTTTCAAAGTGTCTTTGTTTCTTCTCTCCCTGGTCTATGCCCTCCCCCATGCCCTTTCCTAATTTGCTGACTCAAATGTCTAAGTGCTTGAAAATAAAATTTATGAGACCGATGCTTCAAGTAGAAATAAAGATGTCCCAAATGAAAACTACCATATCTGAAGTGTCAGAGTTTCAATGCATGGGAATTTATGGCACTTATTTAGGCTTTAGAGATCTCTCATAGATTATTTCCTTTTCTTAACTATTCTCTGGATAACGGGAGTTGCTAAATAATTGTATCCCAGGTAAATCAGCTATTACATATAGAACCAAGCAACCAAGTGCACCCAGCTGAAACAGGTGTCCCTATTATGGTTAACTACGTACATATACACAACATAGAAACCCGATCAAAGAAACACATGATTGAAGAAGAAAGGATTGACATATGTAATTCCAAAATAAATACAGTTGACTATTAAAATATATTTCTAATTACAAAAGTGATTGCTCAATGGAAAAATATAGATAAGTAGAAGAAAAAAAATACTTGAAATCTAAAGATATCATTCAATAATTTTGGTGTTTTATTAGTATTTCTCTCTCTCTCTCTCTCTCTCATATATATATACACACACACACACACACACACACACACATATATATATATACATATATACAATTTTTTTCCTCTTTGTATAGAAAATGTGTATGTTTGTGTATATACACACTTTTAAAAAAAATTTGTCCTGCTGTCTCAGCTAAGAATATTGTGAGAACGTTTTCTCCTACCAATAAATATTCTTGCATCACAAGATTTATAATGTCAGCATTTGTGTTCCATTAGTGGGCATATTATAATTTATATAACTAACACTTGGTGGTTGGATATTGTAGTTTACTTTTCCAGGTTTCCGCCCCCCCAACCTCCTTTTTGGCTATCATGAATAAAAGTTGCAATGAACAGCTGCTCAAGCATATCTACTTGCACATCTATGGTTAGTTTCACAGAATATATTCTTAGAAGTGAAGTATCTGGATAAATTAAAGGTAAAGTTGAACAATTTTAGAGATACAGTCTTAAATTACTGCTCAGTGAGGCTGTGCAATTTATATTCCCACCATTGGTACGTGTCTGTCTGCTTTCCCATATCCTCATCCACAATGATACATAGCATTCTTTTTAAGTCTTGCCAATCTGCAAGGGATAAATATCTCATTTATTTTTAAATTGTAGTTCTGTTATGACTATTGAATTTTAATATATTTTCAAATATATTAAATTTTTGTTATATAAATGTTAAATTCAATTTTTAAAAAAATTTTTTTTGGGGGGAGCGCATTTGTGTAATCTTATTTCTGTGAATTGCTGTTTCATTGCTTTTACCAATTTTTCTATTGGGTTATTTTTATTGATTGATTTATAAATCTTTATGATTCACAGCTGTCATTTGTCATATATATGTATATATGTATATATGTATATATATATGTGTATATGTGTGTGTGTGTGTGTGTGTGTGTGTGTGTGTGTATATATATATATATATATATATATTTCCCCAACATTTTTACCTCTTAATTTTATTTTTGGTGTTTCAATAATCGATTGTCTCTTAATTGCGCCTTTAGCACATTGCTGAATCCTTGGATACATTTTCTAAGGCTCCTCTGTGCTTTTCAAAAGAAATCTACTTTGGGCATTTTCCCAACCCATCAGCTTTGAGACATGACGCCTACAACACTGTAGGTAAACTCTTGCCGAGGCCATACTTGCCACATGGAGCAACATTTTAAGCTCCATGGTTCATGTGTCAGCACTTCATCTATGACATGTAGATGGGGAAGGACTTTGTGTCTTTTGTGAAGCATATGTAATTATATGATGTATATAATGTCTTATAAATTATAAGCACTTCCTACATGTTGAATACTGGTAAATGTCACAACATAATTTAGAAATTCTGAAGTACATGGAAATGTTACTGCATGGAGAAATAAAAGAATAAACCAGATAAAATTCTGATAATGAAAGAGGAGATGCAATAGATGGATAAATATGGCTATATTATTAATCAATAAAATCGCTCAAGTCAGTAACACTGGAATATAGATATTTAATCTCCACTTCTGGTTGGATCAGATCAGGAGTTTTCTGGGATGGGAAGGGGTTAGACCTAAATCTCTACTTCATGGCTAAAAAATATTTGAAAGCCACTAGAAAAGTGTTGAAAACTAAAGACATTTTTGCTGCAAATACCTGTCATTCTATCAGTCTTCCTTTTTTGTTGTTTAAATTCAGATAATTAAAATATTAAATTAAAAATATTTTCTTAATGCCATTGAGGAATATTTATATCTTATAGTTCTTTACTGTGTGCCCAGTATGTCATCTGTACATAATCTTAAAAACTAAATGCCAAGATGTAAATCACCTAAGTCTCTGTTATTTATACAAAATTCTCGGAAATTATTTTTTTAACATAATAACATGAAGTTTATGAATTGTATCATATTTTTCTAGGTAGCCAAGTAAACATCAATATATCAGCCCATGGACTCAAGGCCTTAAAGCAAGTAGAAACACATTAGCATACATTTGCTGAGAAATGCAACATCACTGTGACAATAAAGTTCTAATAATAACATTCTCTATATATGCAGCCTCTCTTCCACAAATCTCATCCCTGAATAATCTCAGAAAATGTTCTACCACACTTGAATAAAGATACTCTGGAAAACATTTTTTTTTGCTTTTGAATGTTAGGTGATGCTAGCAATCAGGATGCCCTCCAGTTTGTTTCCAAAGAAAGATGCTGGTTGATGCCAAATAATGCAAAGCACAGATGAGTGTTTTAAGCAGGGGTGAGGGAGTGAGGAGAATACCACTCAGGCAAGAAAACATTTGTAATGCAAACATAACATACTGAAGCACGGAATGTGAAGGTAAATTTAACTTCCTAAGATGATATGAAAACAATTTCCTTAAAAATCCTGTTTCCTTCATGTCATTGTGGTAAAGCTCTGCAAAGAAATGTTTTTTGTTTGTTCGGTTTTTTCTGTTTTTTAGCTTGGAGATTTCAAAGAGAGCAACCCTGTGGAGAGCGAGTCTCTTTCCTCTGTTTTGGCTGTGCAAGCCCTGGTAAGGGTCACCTTGTTCTTTGGGACACTCAAGCTGTTAAAAGCTTCCAATTAAGGGAAAAACAGAATTTTGTTACACAAAGCTGTAGAGCTGGGTTTGCCACACATTATTAGCACAAACTTGTACCATTGTCTTAAAGAAACATAACAATAAACACTGGGCTATGTTTCCGATCACAATCCTGGTCAATTTTTTTGAGCTCCATGAAAAAAACAGGAAAAGGAAAGCAGGATGGAGAAAAGCAGCAGCGCTTATCTCTTCACAACTTGATTACTCACAGGGGACAGAATTACAGAGAGGCTGGTACAAGTTAAATACCACATTTATTCTCATATTCTCCAATTTTTTAAATTTGGAATTCAAATGACTACAAAAGATATTCACATTTGTTACACCTCCTTGTTTGCCCTGCAGATGCAGTAAGCTCTTAAAAAAAAACCACTCTGTGTCTTAGGTATGTCCAAACAACATTCAGTGGCAGCTTCCTGGTCTCAGTGACTCCAAGAATTAAGAGAAATCATCTAGGTCCCTAAAGGGCTCTCAGGTTCTGGTTAGCTCAGCAGGAAAACCAAACTAAAGAAAACCCTCAAATAAACACACAAACAAATGCCACATCTCAGATAGTCTCACTTGTAAGGATATGAATGAGGGAGACAAGACCACCTAGACGTAGATAATCACAGCGAGCATGCTATGGGAGCGGAAGCCCTGAAAGGATTCACTGAGCTGCTCCTTTTACATGGGAAGACGTGGAGGAAGCCAGGCCCCACAGCAGGCCAGACGTCTGCACCACCAGGGCCAGACGCCTGCACCACCAGGGCCAGACGCACCAGCAGGACCTGAATGCAGGGTTTTTTTTACTTCCAGCGGGTACTTCATAAAGGACTCTGACACAGCCTGGAGACACAAGGAACTACTTCGAAGCTCAATATATAAAGTTATTGATATTTTAATACTGTTTACTTCTATAAAAACAATGATTGGTAATGAACGGTAGGACGAAAAGTAGGAAAAAAGAGCAGGGAAGAAGGGATTCAAACTCTCAACTGTACTGTATGAAATGCCTTCCCCGGGAAAAATGTGTTCTTCCAAAAGTCATGCTTTTGTGGTGAATAATGGCTTTGACAATTAATTGAACAAATATTTATTGAGACGCAGGAATAAATTCCATTGTTTGTGGAGCTTACAAGTTAGCTGGATACACAAACAATGAACACGTAAATAAGTAATACAATTGCTGATAGTTGTACATGTTATTAGGAAAAGAAGAGTAGGTAAGGTGATAAGAGTGTAAGGGAGGCAGGGTGAAGACGATTTTAATGGGGTTGACAGAGAAGGCCTCGGAGGAGGCGATATGAACAGAGAAAGAAACCTTTGAATTTTCATGTGTGAGTTACAGTTAGGCTGGTAGAAAGGTGAAACACAGGTCAAGTTCAAGAAAAATTTATTCACACTGGACCCTAGTTAGGGCTCTGTTTTTCCCCACATGTTTTTGCCTGCCTTTTCTTTAATTCAATACTCACAAGGCTGATTAAGACAATCTATCTTTTAGGTTGGCAAGAAGACAACTAAATTTATGTGTCTACAGTAAAGCACTTTATTGTATACAACAAGCTCTTTGTATCCTGCAAGTGGATTTGTCTTGAGCAGCACAGTATCTTGTTTCCTGATATAACTTCCTGATGCTCCCAAGATTGCTGCAAGTGCTGACTCAGGCTGTCCAAGTTACTTATGGGATGACAGAGCTGCTAGCATTTTTCATTGACCCTGAACTCTTTCTTAATGAAACAGGACCAGAACACTCAACATAGATGGGTTCTTGCCTAAATTACAGTGGCCAGAAGTAGTGCAAGGTTGCTGCTTTTGTCATGAAGTAATCACATGCCATCTTTAGTGACAGGATGAAAAAACAAAGACTCATTTGTCACTGTCTGGTCATCAATCTCTCTAACATTAAAGAGGTAGAATTTGTAAGCTCCCTTAGTATCTGCTACTGGAATACACTCCACAATTCTAATACTTTATATTTCTCACATTTTTAGACAAAACAATAGATGTCACAGAGGAGGCCAAAATAAAGTATAAATGGAGTTCAGAACTAAAATATATATTGATTAGTCACTGAGAGGTCTGCGGCTTCATTTCTTCCTATTCTCCAGTCCATCTTCTCATCGTTTGATAGCTGAATTTACCTTTGATGCCTTTGGATTAATCTCTCTCCAAACTTCCCCCAATGCCACATGCTAGGAATGCTCTTTTGTACTTCTTTCAAGGGAAGATCATTTCTTACTCTTCTTTGGATCCCTGGCACCTTGCACAGAGTCTGTTACATAGCAGTTGTCTAATAAATGCTCCATAAGGCATGCCATTCTTTTTATTTCCCTCAAGTACAGTTCTTATTTTAAATTTTAAAGTAAGTTTTGACCCTCAACTTATAACTCTCCTATGAAAACTTCCCAGATTGAAGCCCTCCTTGTTTGTATAATTCCCACACTTTCTCAGTGGCTCGCCATCAAACAGTATGCCCACCCTTGTCACGCATGTAATTTACAGAATAAAAACACTGTGGAAGAGAGATGGGGTCAGCTTATTAGAATCAAGCAAAGGAAGAAGTGCAACTGAGCTTTCCAATGTCCTGGGATGATTCAATGACAACCTATTTTTAAATTTTTTGGTAACTCATGTAAAAAGCAATTCCAAGTTAAAAAAAAATCCCATTAAAAAGATAACAGGAGCTAAACAGGTTTTTATAGCAGTCTCGAGTACTGCTCTCCTATCTTCCTTCTAACAGATGATTCTGAGTGCTTTTTTTCCCTTACGCCCAAAGCTACTATGTGAAATCTATAGAGGAGGTGATAATTTTCATGGAAATTTCACTGGTGTTAACAAACTAGAAAAAAAGGACCTTGGAATCTATATTGCAATAGCCATACAGGAAAAGGCAGGCCATGAAGTCTCACTTGCTATGTCTGTAGACTTTTATTTAAGTTGGGGGTTTTTAAAACCACAATAAACCAAGGAAACTGCTTGGAACCTATACCGCACTGGCATAGTGGATAGAGCTGAAAATGTGGTAGCCATATTATTGGGCACAAATATATGGTACCTCTCTCTGTAGGATGACTGGATGATTATACATCCCCAACATGTTGAACTCAGGCATTGCTAAATCAGACTTGATTTAGTTAGTGAAATTTGAGAAGTGGCGGTTGTCACTTCTAGGTGGTAAAAGAGCCTGTGCATGGCTCAGCAAACTCTCTGCTTCTGAGATTGTGGAAGCAATACTCTCTATCTTCCTGTGTATGTAAGTGGCTATTGGGAGCGGAGTAACTTTTCTGACTCATGATGGACTACAGTGAGAAGTAAATTTAGGTATTTCTAAGATTCTCATGTTGTTATTGCAGCATAAGCTAGCTTTTCCTAACAGATACAGAAAGCAAAACTTTCCTGCTCTATGTAATAGCTGGAGTATGGGTCATATTTATAGTTGGTGTGCAGTACATACCGTGGCTTATTAGTTTAGTGAACCGTCAGCCAAGTCCAAAAGGAAAAGAAATTGTATCTATCTTTAAGTATTTTAACATAATTTGAAACTTGAGTTTTTCTCATTTCTAATAAATACTTCAGATACTCATGATAAAACAGGATATCATTAATATGGTTTGTGGGAAAATGGAGAAAGGAAGTTAAATTTATACTTTCAAAATATGAAATTTTTGTTTACTCATGAAAAACGTCCTCTCTAGAGTCATGTACAAATCATCATGTTAGGGACGCAAGGTAAGAGGGGCCAGCTCTATGCCCTCTCGAGATGTTCACCTGATAAGGCCTCCATTAAGTCTTATATGTGAATGTAGACCCTTAGGGTTGCTCACATGTGGTTACTAGTTCCCACGACTTTTCCAGTTCTCCAAATATGGCATGCTTAAGACACGTGGATGAGGAGGAGCTATCAGGGAGCATGGGTCCAAGGTTCCACTTTGGAAGGTTTCTCAATGGACTCAGTGCTGCTTGTGAGTTGAAGGGCACTAATGAGTTAGACTGCTCTACTCTTAAATTCTCCATGCATGTAATTTGTATATCCATCACATAACAATCTGTTGACTCCCAATTCATTATAATTTAAATACACTCCACCCTATTATTAGATGACTTAGATTATGAAAGACAATTTCTGTGTATTTGTAATATCTCTAGTTATAAGATAGAAAGCTTTACCATTTTTCTGTAATTAGCAGCAGTGTCATAGGACAAAGTATTTTAAGTCCAAGACTTTCATAAGGGGAAGCATCAAACACTGACATCATTTCAACAGGCTTTAGTATTTAGTATTTTTTTTCTTGCTTGCTCTCTCAAAAGTCATCAATAGCTTTGTGATGGCAATTATAAAAAGACATATTTTCTAGTTGCATAAGTCTTTCATAATACCATTTTTCTATTTTCTGAGCTCTTAGTAAAAATGCCACTGATCATACATACGCTCACAAATGACAAACTCTTTCCCAGGATGTAGATAAGAAATGTGGGTAATTAAGAAGATTTAATACATCTCCCTCTCAAACTCCTCCAAAAAATTGAAGAAGAGACAATACTTATGAACTTATTTTATGAGGCCAATATTATCCTGATACCAAAACAAGGCAATGACAAAACAAACAAAAAAAGAAAATTACAGGCCAATATCTCTGATGACTATAGCTGCAAAATCTTAAACAAAACATCAGCAAATTGAATACAACAATACATTAAAAAGATAGTATATCACAATCAAGTGGGGTTCATTTCAGAGCTGCAAGGATGGTTCAATATATGCAAATCAATGTGATACACCATATTAACAAAATAAAAAATAAATTTCATATGATAATATCAATAGTTGCAGAAAAAGCATTTGACAAGATACAACATCAATTTATGATTAAAACACTCAACAAAACTGTTATAGAAGGAAAGTACTTAAAACACAATAAAGGTCAAACCCTCAGCTAATATACTCAATGATGAAAAGCTGAAAACTTTTCCTCTTTGATCAGGAACAAGACAAGGATGCCCACTGTTATTCAACATAGTACTGAAAATCCTAGGCAGAGCAAACAGGTAAGATAAAGAAATAAAAGGCATCCACATTGGGAATGAAGAAGTTAAACTGTCACTATTTGCAGATGACATGGTTTTATATATAGAAAACCCTAAAGACTCCACCAAAATACTATTAGAAACCATAAACAAATACAGTAAAGTTGCAGGACACAAAACCAATATATAAAAATACATTCTTTCCTATATACTAACAATGAAATAGCAGAAAAAGAAATGAAGAAAACAATCCCATTTATAATTGCAATGAAAAGGATAAAATCCCTAGGAAAAAACTTAACAAAGGAAGTAAAGCCCTATACTCACTGAAAACTATATGACACTCTTGAAAGAAACTGAAGACAACACAAAGAAATGGAAAGATATTCTGTGTTCTTGGATTGGAAGAATTAACATTGTTAAAATGGCCGTGTTACTTAAAGCAATATACAGATTTAATACAATCCCCACCAAAATTCCAAAGGCATTTTTCACAGAAATAGAACAAAAAAATACTCAAAGTTGTATGGAACCAGAAAAGACTTCAAATAAACCAAAACAAGCCTGAGAAAAAGGAACAAGTCTGGGGGTATCACACTCCCTGACTTCAAACTGTACTACAAATCTACAATAATCAAAAGAGGATGGTGTTGGTAGAAAAATAGACACACAGACCAAACAGAATTGAGAGCTCAGAAATAAACCCACACATATATGGGCAACTAATTTTCAACAAAGGAGCCCACAACATACAACGACAAAAGGAAAGCTTCCTCAATAAATGCTGTTGGGAAAACTGAAAAGCAGGTGCAACAGAATTAAACTAGACTGCTGACACCATATATAAAAATTAACTTAAAATGAATTAAACACTTAAATATAAGACCTAAGACAATAAAATACATGAAAGAAAACATAGGTACTAAACTTATGGGTCTTGGTCTCACAGAGATTTTTGTTAACTTGACCCTAAAGATACGGAAAGCAAAAGCAAAATGAAATGAATGGGACTACAACAGCTAAAAGGTTCTGCACAGCAGAAGAAACCATCAACAAAACAAAAAGGCAACCAACCAAATGGGAGAAGATATTTGCAAATGATACTTTTAATAAGGGGCTAATATCAAAATATATAAAGAACTCATACAACTCAACAACAAAAAAACAAACAATCTAATTAAAAACTGGGCAGAGGACCTGAACTGATATTTTTTTCCAAGAAGACAAACAGATGGCTAATAGATATATGAAAAGATGCTCAAAATCACTAGCACTAAGGGAAAAGCAAACTACAATGAGGTACCACCTCACATCTGTTAGAAATGCTATAATCAATAAGAAAAATAACTAGTGTTGAAGAGGATGTAGAGAAATGGGAACCCTCATATACTGCTGGTGGGAATGTAAATTGGGGCAGCCACTATGGAAAACACTATGGAGGTTCCTCAGAAAATGAAGAAGAGAGCTACCCTATTGAAGAAGAGCAATCCCTCTTCTGGATAGCCACTTGAAAAATTTGAAAACACTTACTCATAACGACACATGTAACCCTATGTCCATTGTAGTATTATTCACAATAGTCAAGACATGGAAACAACCTAAGTATCCTTCGACTGATGATTGGATAAAGAAGATGCGGTATGGGTGTGTGTGTATGTGTGTGCTCGTGCACACACACAATGGAATACTACTCATCCATAAAAAGATGGAACATTGCCATTTGCAACAACATGGATGGCTCTTGAGAGTATCATGCTAAGTGAAATAAAAAGGACCAGAACAATATGATTTCACTCATATGTATATATAAAAAAATCAACAAATAAAACAAACAACCTCATGGACACAGACAACAGTATGGTGGTTACTAGAGGAGAAGGGGGTGGGGGAAAGATGAAGAGGGTAAAGAGGGTCATACATATGGTGACAGAAGGGGACTGACCTTGGGTAGTGAGTACACAATGGATTACACAGAGGATCTATTATAAAATTGCACACCTAAAGTTTATATACTGTCACCACAATAAATTAAATTTTTTAAAAATCTGGCCAATATGACCATGAAATGGACTGACTTTAATGACTAGTGGTATGGTAATTTGCCCAGTTAAAGATGCCTTTAATATTGTTTCAGAAAGAATATGTTTGGACTATTTCTTTATTTGTATCTGTGTAGTATCCAATATAATCAAAAGAAAAATGTGATTTTATTTAGCTACAGTTAAAATTCTACTCTACTTTAACCCATTCTTTTCTATTTAAAGTTTTATTTGAATCACTATTAAGAGCCACTAAAATAATGCATTGCTTTTTTATGTAATATGAATATGGTTTTTGTGTACACAGGATAAAAACAGGTTTAACAACAACAAAAAAACTGTATGCTTTCATTGTCTACAATATTTTGCTTATTACAACAAAAAAAACTGTATGCTTTCATTGTCTACAATATTTTGCTTATTAGGCACTAATGGTATTTGGTATTTGAGCTTTTTGAAAGAGTCAGAGGAAAAAGTTTTGGCCTTTATTTTCTGATATACTTTAATAACATACTTGACAATCAGCTGGTAACTGATACACACAGTCTCCTCTCTTTAATTCAATGTTTTATTGCAATCCATCTAGCACTGGGTATATCCTGTCAGCTAATTGGCTGCCGATCTTCCTATCCGATGCTTACTTCACCCATTGTAAAACAGAGAGGTTTCCGATCAGTTCCTATTCCCAGGTCAATGCATCAAAACACTGAGCTTCGGAACATGTCAACAAAGTGTTCGTTCCAATATCAACACATCATAACCAGAAGAAAATTGGGGTTTGCTTTCATAACAAGGCGTATAATTGCTACATTTATGCTACATAACCAGAAAATCTCCCCATCTTAATGGGGGAAAAGGTGGAATAAAAAATCACTTCTGCCATCTGAAAATACAGGGATAGTCAAACTATATTTCCTTATAAATGCCCCCTTGGTAGTGTTCAACAGGAACGATTTTCCTGTCCTTTAGCAAGTTGCCTAGGTCATGAAGAATGAGAAGTAAAAACATGGGTGCTGACCCTTTAAGGGTGCAGGGCGAGGGTGGGAATGTTCTGTAGGGGTGGCAGCAGGACAGAGAATCAGGAAGAAGTCTGGATGGGGCAAGGAAGAGATTCTGAGTGGCAACATTCAAGAAAAGACCTGAGGCTCATCTGCACCTCCCTTGATTCAGGTGGCCCCTCTGTGCTCCTTTAGTCCCTTTCAGTGGCTCTTCTTCCTATTCCTTAAATGTTGCTCTGGCCTAGGCCACTTCTCTTCACTTTCCTTAGGAAATCCTATTCTCTCCCATGGCTTTACTGATCACATAGACATCCACAGATCCCAGTTCATATCTTCCACTATTTCAACAGGACTCTTACAGATTTCTTTTCCTAGATGTCTTGCAAGTATCTCAAACTCAACAAGTGCAAAGTTCTCATTGAATTTCTCTTCTAACATCTTTTTTCTGTCTTTCATAATGTCTACTACAAACACATAAGATAATTCAATATGAATTATGAGAGATCCTGAAGACCTATAAGTGTCCCAGGGGCAGTTTAAGAAGATGAAGTATTTCCCTCTTATTGAACTGAGAGGTAAAGCTGTTTTTTCTCTTTTTCCCTCCCCCCTTTTCCTATACACCCTTTGCTCCAGTCCTGCATTTGACATTTCACCCCTATACACTCTGAAGCAAAGGTCCCTCCAGTTCTAATGTAACAGAAAGCCTCCTGGCTTGAGTGGGAACGCAGTGAACTGGGAAGACCCAGTGAGTGCGCTAGTCCAGGGCTAGCACTGGAGGGCAGACCCGTTATGTCTTCAGGGGGAAAGCAGGACAGGATATCCTTCCCTAAGTACTGGGTCGGGGCCAAATCCATCAAGAAAAGAGTAGAATCAAGCACAGCAGAAACGTCAAGCCCCAAAGACGAGTGGGATTGAAAATCGGTTGGGTGCCCTGAATTGCTTCTTTCTTCCCAGGGCTGAAGCCAGAGGGACAACTATAAAAAAGTGCTTATCTTTTATGAAAACACCATGCTCAGCCTCTTACTACTATCCTACAACGGATCTTTCTATTGCTGTTTGTGCCTTATTTCCATCAGACATTGGTTCTTTCTCTTTCTGGTGCCTTTGGATGGGAGGCTCATTAGATCAGTTTGTGATTAATAAACTGGATTGCACCTTGGACACTGTCTTGGGTTTCCCCACCCTGGCTCTAATCCATATAATTGGAAGCCATTCTTGCCCTATTCTTGTACTTCCCCAAGTTCCTCAAAGCCAGACCAAGACTAGTGCCTCAGCAGAAACTCGAGAGATGTCTGAATAGAGAAAAAGAGGCCTGGCATGGAAGCCATTCAGGAACCACCATGATAAAACAAGGCTACTTCTGTAGACCCTAAGGGAGAGTCAATGACTGCATGGTGCATGGGCACGCTGATTATGCAATGCCGAGGAAGAGACAAAGCAGCTTCCAGTGCGTTCTCTCTTCCGGAAGTCATCAGTAAGGCCTGGGAGCCCTTCAGGACTTGCTCTAGGTGGGCAGTTTCCTTCTCCATCTCCCCCTTCCCTAGTAAGGTCCCAACTGAACAGATAAGCTCATTAGTTTAAAGTCACTGTTATAGTTAAGACACACACACACAAACACACACAAAATTTCCTCTCAAAGAAACTAAGAGACTGGAAAATTTAAGTTACAGCATTAGACTATACAGACAAGTTGAACAGCCTATATTACCTGCATGTTATAATACGATAAGGCTTTGTTTCATATTGACAATACCAACATTACTTTTATGACAATAAAACAAATTAGTATAGGTTACTTTAGTAATTATCACAGAGTTGATAAGTTTCTTGGTTTATACAAATGCAGAATGTTAAAGGTTGAACTATAAACCCATATGTTTCCAGTACTAACCAGTATAAACAAAACACTATTCTGATTTATTGAATTTATAATTGTGAACAGATTTTGCATTATAGTAAAAAAAAAAAAGAAAAAGAACAGATCTGAAGGTAGAAAGTCTACACTGAATCTCTGGGAACACATGTATCCTCACTAAACCTCTGTTCTTTTCACCTGTAAAATGGTGATAATTACCTCCCTTGCTTACTGTAAGGATCAAATGAGAATCTGTTTATGAAAGTAATTTGTAAGCTATAACTAGCTAAATAAATGTAATTGCTATCATTATTCTAAAGACAGCCTTTCAAAACAGCATGGCCTGGAGAGCAACTGTGAGAAACATTCCAAAATTATTTTTTATGTAATATGTATCTACTGCTCATACTTGGAGATATTTCTAAAACACAGAACCAGAAAAGACCCAATTAAAGCACTCTTTTAATATAGGTATTTTAACTTTGTTTTTCATCTCATGCTTGAAGTTATCTCCTATCCAGTCTTATGTCAGTATACTTCATGGGTAGCCCTGGGTTGGTCCAGGCCAAGCAGACGAAAGCATGGTTGTACAGGAGAGCTTTACAAAGAGCGTCTTTAAATTCTTTTCCATGTCTGAGTGCTGCTTATTAGAGCCCCACGTTGCTGTAGCACAAGTCACAAGAAACAGCAAGGTGGCAGCCAAAGTCCCTACGATAACGAAGGCCAAAGCAATGAGACCACAGGGCGAGGAATCAGGCCAAGCCAATTTACAAAGCAATGGGAATAAGTCAAACTTGGAAGGGGAAGACTCCTGAGATAATTTTGGAGAGTAACTCTCCTGGGTCCTTATCTGTAGAATGTACGGTGAGTCATGGAGACTATAATTCATTGCCCAAAATAAATCTGACCTCCTTTTCCTCGCTCAGAGCCCCAAGTGCTCCATCTATAATATCTAAACTCCTCTGAATGACAATAGGTTGAACCATTTGCAATTACTGATATTTAACCATTTTGACTTATAAAAATGGCAATCATGTATGTCTCGACTAAATACAAAAAGGCCAACACTACTAATATCAAGTGTGTAAACTTGGGGCAGACTGTTCTGTGCTAAAAATTGGCTACATGATCTGGGGCAATTCACTTCACTTTTCTGTACCTCAGTTTTCTCATCTATAAAAATGGAGGAATAACAATAGTACATACTTCTAGGATTTTTGTGAGGATTAGATGAGTTAATATACATAAGGTGCTTTAAAAAGTGTGTAGTACCACAGCGCTACATAAGTATTACCTATCATTATTATCCCTCCAGCTTTACCTTCAAGCATTCTCCCACCTGTCTTGACTTTGGGTTCCATGGGCACTGACAATTTATGGTTTCCTAAACATCTGCTATAGATGTTACCTTTCTGCCTCGTATGCTCTTTCCTGTCTTCACCTGGTTCATTCAGCAACGTCCTTCCTGAACCATAACTATATGCCAGTGTCTGAAGAAACAGTGAACAAACTATACGTGGTCTCTGTCCTTATGAAGTTCACAATTTAATGGGAGAAACATCTGCTGCTTAGACTGCTGGAGACCTTCCAGTCAAACATTAAGACTTTCTCCTTGAGCTATGTCCCCTCCAAAGCTGTCCTGATGTCCCCTGGCCATGTGAATCATTCTTCCTGTGTATTGATCCTGTTTCTAGGAACATTTTATGGTGTAACCGTACTTGTTTCGCTGACATATTTATATGCTGTTCCTCCTTCTAAAACAGACTATGAACTCTGCCAGAAGAGACACTGTATGTCCCTCTTCTCAGGGCCTCTTCTGTTAAGCCAGCGGTTCTCAACCTTTCTAATGCCGCGACCCCTTAATACAGTTCCTCATGATGTGGTGACCCCCAACCATAAAATTATTTTCGTTGCTACTCTATAACTGTAATTTTGCTACTGTTATGAATCGTAATGTAAATATCTTTTTGTTTTCCAATGGTCTTAGGTGACCCCTGTGAAAGGGTCGTTCGACCCCCAAAGGGGTCGCGACCCACAGGTTGAGAACCGCTGTGTTAAGCAGAGCTCCTGGCTGAACTGTTCATGGATGCATCATCAGTCATTACCTGCTTGTGCTGGTCAAGCAATGACCAAAGTTACATCTGTCTGGGAGCCAGCTCTCCAATTTAAAAGAACAAAAACTAATTTGAGTTACTTGTTTGGGACAGCCTCAAATCAGCTCAGGTGGGAAGAAGGAGTATAATTATATCAGCATGCGATTTAAAATCATTTTTTACGAATGACAGAAGCAAATCTTGAAGAATGTAAAATCCCTTCTCTTATTGTTACATTTTTATTTTACTCAATTTTGACATATACTGTAAAAGAAATTCAACTGATTTTTGTTCACTTGAATGAGGTTAACTTCCTGTTTTTTTTATAAAACCATAACACTAATTATTTGGGATATGGCATGGTTCTATGTTTAGTTTTTAAAGCACTGCAGATTAACCAAGTCACAAAATACTACATAGTGTGAAACTTTTAGTATTTGAGGTTTTGTTATTATGCCAACAAAATGGGGTATTTTTCATACTTACATTTCCATGTTTCAACTCAACAAGAAAACAAAATCAATAGAGGAATAATTATTTTGTCTTTTCAAATGAGAGAAATGAGATACTCATGAGTTGGTGAACTTAAAAATAGAAACAAAATATTTATCATAACTTAGGAAGAGAGAAAAGTTATTCCTGATGCCTTAGTCAAAATCTTATAACTATCACTATTAAGGGTTATTAATCAGAGGTGGAAATAACATCTGTGATTAAAAGACTAATCTTTAAGAACAAATATCAGAGTTAAAATATATTTTTAAGAATGACTATCACCTACATTTGATGCAATCTTTTATATTAAATTTTGCTTATAGCCTTTACAAGAGTGCTAAGAACAGCAGCACTAAACAGAAACTAGTTGGCTGATGGGAACTATATTGAATGTAGTTTGGGGTGCATAAATCTGAATCTAGAATACAATCATCAGACAGAGAAGATAGAGATTGTATCAATTTTCCTGGACGAGGTCTTGCACTTCAATTTTTCAAATAGCCAAATGAAAATAATATGTGCCTTCTTTTTATTTCAGAGATACATTAGTAATTGTTTTTAAGATCTTGATAATATGCAGTATCAGATAAAATTTCTCCTATTTAAATCTATCTATAAACAAAATTTTTTTCTAAATGTGGTCTTCATTGCTCTTTAATTTTTCTAGTAAAACAGCCAAAGTTACCAAACTATTATTACTTATGAATATTCAGAAATAAGTAATTCTTAAAAGAGCTAGCAATAATTTTGACTAATACTTCAATTGCTTTTGCTGCTGCTGCTGCTAAAGGATAAATTTTAATAATTAAGACAAAACTTTATTTTTCTTTGAGTCACATTATTACATTTTTAACAGTGTCTGAATATTTTCATGATAATGCTTTTCTCCTCTAAGAGGTACACTCTTTGAAATGAAGGCATGTAAATTGACTTAATTCTCATTTACAATTAATTCCAAAGTTATCAAATTATGATATGCATTTCATCAAGCTAGAAAACGCTTTCTCCTCAAACGTTACAATAAAACTAAAAATTCTAGTATGAAAGATTTCCAACTTACAGGAAATACTGTAAATGTTTATGCAATGACTCATGCTAGATAAAAGTCATTTAAAAAATTACATAGGAATACCCATGCCTTGGCTATTTAGCAACAGGCTTCCCTCCACAGAACACCCCACTCTAATCTGCCCCAGCCCTTCTCTCAGTCACCACAACATCAGTCCCCATTCCTGTTTTGTTATTTCAATTCCCTACTAAGAGGAGCCTGGAGTCTACTATCCTTGATTCCATCAACTGTGGCTCAGATGACCAGACAGTCCCCTTTCACCCAGGGCTAACATCTGGGCTATATTCTAAGTTGTCACTGTTCTTTTCCAATAAGTATAGCCCATCGCCTCTCCACCTCCCAGACCTTACTGACATTCCCCACAGACCGGCATTCCTCTTAGATATCAATGTCAACCTGAACTGGACTTAAGGGCACTTGTCTCCTCAGACAGTAGCCACTGAATCTTGGCCTGGTGGTTTTCTGTCTTGGGACAGTTTAAGACAGCGGTTCTCAACCTGTGGGTCGCGACCCCTTTGGGGGTTGAACGACCCGTTCACAGGGGTTGCCGGGTACTAGTATGTGGGCGTATGTGCATGTGAGCCTGGAGATGGATAGAGGAGCGGTGTCTCGGTTCCTAAGTAATCGAAAATATGTGTTTTCCAATGGTCTTACGTGACCCCTGTGAAAGGTTGAGAACCACTGGTGTAAGAGTTGAGCTCCTTTCCTTGGTTCCACCTGTTTCTAGCTGACTCTTCTCCCATCCTGGCCTCACAGCAAAGACTGCTGTGGTTAAGATAAAAGTATGAATTTCACTGGAAAGACTATAAGGCAGGCATTTAAAATTTAAAATTAATTTTTTGTTGGTGTTGTTCACTGACATATCCCAAGCTCCTAGAATAGTGCCTGGCACATAATAAAGCACTGAATAGACTATATGAATATATGAATGAATGAATGAATGAATGAATGCTTTCCTGAGGTAGCAATTTATCCGTATATTTATTTTAGTTGTCCCCTCTGTCAGGAATTTCCTTAGGTTGTTGAGTCTTTCTTATGGGAAAGATTGGGAAGTCACAGTCCATATTCCAAATGTGGCATTGGGCTTGCTACCAGCTGCCTATTATGGTTTCACTTTCAGGTTTTTGTAACTTTTAAGTTCCTGAAGATACCCAGCATTTAGTTTCCAGTTTTGATAGCATTAATGGTTGGTTGATTCTTCATAGAAAACTTAACAATAGTAATATTAATGGTAATAATAATAGCTATTGATTATTGAATATTTACCATGTCTAAGTACTTTAGACACATTTATCTCATGTAATTCTTGCAACAACTTTATAAGATGGATAATGTGGAGATGAGATTTAAAGGTGCCACACAAGTAGCAAAGCCAAGAACTGAACGGGGTCTGAAAGCAAAGCTATTTTAATTTCCACGTCTGGTTACTCTAAGCATTATGCACAATGCGAACAGACTCAATAATGATCCCTAGGCCTCTAACTGGAATAAAATTATTAGCTAAGAGCACATCAGAAAACAAATATAGATTATTTCTTGCTCTTAACAACAAAAACCATATTGGCATGTGATGGCTGCTCAGTTATTAATACTGACAGACTAAAAGTACTAATTAGTGTTATTTATAATCAGCTATTGGAGAAAGATATCTCATAAACTCAATAAATAATTACTAAGCTCACCTTTTCTATTAGAAAAACCTATTTTAAAATTCCATGATGTAAGTTAAAAAAAATATCGTTCTATAATTAGGAAATAGAAAGTTGCAGGAAAATATACTGCATAACATTTTGCTAATGTGACAGCTCACTACATGAATAATGCTGACCAACTGTTGTCTGTCTCCACTGAGGATATCACAGGGACAAGTCTTATGTTACAGCAAAGGATTATTAAGATTGGCAGGGAAGAACTCTGCAGCTATAAATTTTGTTCAACACGAGACAAGGTTATATTAAGTAAGGTTGCTGAATCTCTAACCCTCAGAGATCTTTAAAAAGAAAATCAGCAATCAGCCATTTTGGATGGCTTCATCTAAAGCCCAAATAAATGAAGAGTTGAGGTCTTTTAATGTCTATTGCTAAATATGACACAATTTTACAATTTTGACTTTGTGAGAGTAAATATAATATTTAATATTTTAAGAGACTGATTTACTAAAAAAAGTCCTTTTAAGTAAAAAATTAAATACGCTGTCTTTCTTCTTCCTCAACTTCCCTCCAATAAACATGTACTGAGCATCTACTATGCAGGGATATAAAGCTGAATAAAATGTAGTCTCTATCTTGAGGAGCACACAGTTTAATGCATGAGACAGCCATGTAAATGACAAGCATCATCAGAGCAAGTTTGTCCTAACAAAGTTAGGAGTGACAAAAAAAGCCTGGGGAAGCAGATTCGGATATTACAAGTGCTAAATCCCTGGCACTGTATTAGGCACTGTGGATATAAGTAAACGAGATCCCCTGGTCCTCAGCCTGCTTAACAGTCTCATGCCGCACTGGACAGTATGGCAGCTGAAACATGTGGCATCTAAAACAAAGCTACTACAAAGATGTGCTGTAAGTATAGAAGAGACACTGGATTTTAAAATTTGTACAACAAAAGAACATAAAACATCTCAATAACAAATTTCATACTGGCATGCTAAAATGAGGAATTTTTTATATCCTGAGTTAATAAAATATATTATTAAAATCAATTTCACCTTTTTTTCATATTTTTAATGTGGCTACTAGAGCATTTTAAATTACATAGTGGTTCTTATTACATATGTATTGGACATATCGAATAGAAGATGAGGGTAAATTTACAGAAGACTAAAGCATATCATCATTGGTAAGAGCTAAGACAGTGTAGAACAGAGAGAAAGGAATATAAAAATGCCCCAGGGAAAAACTGCTCTCTCTCAAGTATCAAATGTGAAAAAAAAATAAAGTTCATCAAATATTATATAAGTCACAGGTTAAATGTCAAACTTTTTATTAAGCAAATATATTTTATCTGTGATCTTTATATGGTATAAAATCTTTATCTTTATTTTTAAAATATGGGGATTTTTTTATTATAAATATGCCCTCTCTGAATCATTTTGAAAGCATAAATACAAATATAAAAATTTCTATACAAAATTAACACATTGTTATATGTCCTAAAATATTTATGCATAAATATGGAACTATAAATTTATTTTTATAAAAGTTAGATCATATCATATTTGTTATTTAGTATTGTGACTATGTCTATCAATAATAAAAGTAGGATCCTATACATGTTGAGATTTAGGATGTTTCCCAAAATTTGCACATACACAATAATATAATAGACAAAACGTATATTTGACATCTTCTTTGATTATTGCCTAGAGGTAAATACTTAAAGAGTTGAAATGCTGTGTCAAGAGCATGCATTCTTACAGGTGTTATTTTAATAACTGTAATCCAAAAAAAACTTGTACCAATTTATATCTCTTCCAAGAACATATGGGACTATATATTTTTCTCTACTTACTAATAATAGGAATTAAAGATTTTAAAAAACTTTTACCAATCTGATAGTAGAAAATAGTATTTCATTGTTTTTAATTTACATGTCTTTATTTTAAAATGTTTATTAGAAACTAACCCGTTCATGTTCTAAATTAACTGCCTGCTCATGTCCTAAGCTCATTTTTCTATTTGCCTTTTTATGGTTTCATAAGAGCACTTTATAGGTTATGGAATATTAAGATTTTGTTTATCATTATATTTCAAACTTTTCCTTTAGGTTTCCAAGTCATCACAGTGACTTGTTTGATTGATATGTGGAAGTACGTAGCAGTGAAATAAAGGCTAAGAGTCTTGGAAATTCAAGCAGGTCTTGGTAATTTGAAATTACTAAATAATATGAACTTTAATATGTCACTTTTAGAATTAAACAAAATAAGCAAAATATAAACAAGTATATGTAGATATGGAAGGTTTCAGAAGAATTAATGAGAATGTTAAGGCGCATATTTGTGGCATTATATTTTTAACTTGTAAAAAATTTTCCTTGATAATTATTATTTAACCTTAACAAACTATTTATTAAGATTTTCCATCTTGAGTTTATTTTGTTACAAGATGAGGTGTGAGTATCTAACTTCATTCTTGCGCCCTCACCCTAGCTGTACCACCAATAGTTAGCTAATTGTTCAACACCATTTATTAAAATAAGTGTTTTTCTACTGATTTAAAATATCACTTTTACTGTATTCTAAATCCTTATCTATACATTAGTCTATTTCCTGACATTATATTCTATTTTCACCATTATTTTTACAAATGTCTATGCCCATACAGTGCTATTTTAATTACTATAGCTTTATAGAGTATTTTAGCATGTAAGTAGAAAAGCTCTTCCTTCCTTTTTCAATGTTTTCTTCATTATTGTGGCATATTTATTTTTCCATATACACTTTAGCATCATTTTATAAAGTTTCCAAACCAAAACTAATTTGCATTTTGACAGGAAGTATATTAAACAGATGCTCCAGATGTTAAAATAAAAATTACAACCCAGTTTTATTTGCATAATATGTGAACTTATGATTTTAAGTACATTGTCACCTACCTACTCTAAAACTGGATGTTTGATTAATCTATGGGTGCTGCTTACTATTCGTATGGGCATCATAGTACTTACCATCCCCACTCTGCATCGGTTAAATACATGAAGCGCATTATAAAACAGCAAACACCCAAATGATGACAAACTATCCCAATGGCATCTTTCCTGATTTTCATTAAGCTACTTCCAAATACAAATTAGAAACCTCATCACATTAGCCATGAGGCTAAAGCCAATAGTCTTAAATCATTATTGATACTAAAAATGCTTGTTGTGAATATCTTATTTAGATTGACTTTTATGCCCACAAAACTGGCAGGCAGTTCAAAGTGGTCACAGACATTCGTAAGATGCCAAAATTCATGATTACATGTAAAAAATGTACTTTGAAGATCTGGGCACTTAAACAATATTACTCCATAATTAAGAAATAGTTATCTGTATTTCTCTCATGACAAAAGCTGTATATCTCACAAAGGTATGACAAAGATTTGTGTGATCAATAATTGGGCAGGGAAGGAGAGGCTGAGGAAATATATGTTCTCTGAACATGCCAAGATAAACTTAACCTTCAACACTGCTACCCTGCAGCTTGCTAGGCCACTTTTATATTTCGCACATCAATTTAAATGCTAAATCAGAGGCTTACAAAATTTCTGATTTACAGCTTTCAATAAATCTGGGAAAAGCTAAAGCCAAACATGGATGAAGGAATGCTAAAAAAAAAAAAAAAGAGTAAAATGACTGGTCAATATAAACACTGTTATTTCCTTCTTTGGCCATGACCCTTTATAACATAGCTTTATATATATATATATATATATATATATATATATATAT
>NW_017731546.1:2583440-2662048 GCF_001890085.2 Hipposideros armiger | reverse complement strand
TGGCTTGGGAGCACCAGCTCTGAGCAGCAGGGCTGTGGTTTGAATCCCACATTGAGGGCCAGTGACATTGCACCCTCTACAGCTAAGATAGTGAACAACAGCTCTACCTGGAGCTGGGCTGCCGTGAGCGGCCAACCAATGACTGGCGACCAATTGCCTCACCGGGAAGAGCGCAATGATCATACCAACATGGGCCAGTGAAGCGACTTCCTTTACAACTAGACTGAAGAACAAAACAGCAATTTGTCTACCTGCCTGTTCCCCTTCCCCAATTTCCCAATGCTGTTCCCCTCCCCCAATTCCCCAATAAAAAATCTTTAAAAAAAAGCTATAAAGAGATTAAAAGTGTATCACAACAATGAATGCATGAACAATCTGATTGTTTCACAGTCACCTAAAACTTGTATATATTCAGTATACTCAAGAGAAAAACCCAATACACTGGCATCATGTATGGATTATTATAGTATCTGCACTTTTGGTATGGAGTCAACTTCCTTATACACAGCAGGGGCTTATTTATTCAATGGATGGTGAATAACTTTAACATGACATTTATTAGTTTCTGTTTACCATAGGTAAAGATCAAATATTGAAAATGAGAGGAGAAAAAAATTAGTAAGAACATATATTAGAATTTCAATACCATTATGAAAGATAACAATTGTTATTTAGAGAACATCTGTACTGATTTCGGGGGCCTACTGAAGTATGGGCTGATTCTGGGTCCCAAGTAAAATGGAAACATTAAGTTTGAACATAAAAACATGAAGAATAGTTAAGTAGGAATATCTTTCTTAAAATAGTAATCTTTACAAATAAAAATGTAAACAGAGTTGGCACATGCTTTGGGTGGATTAACATTATTAACTTAGTATTGTTTTAGATATGACACTTCAGTATGTGTTCTAGTGAAATAGTAGCATAGGTAATCCTCAAAGGCAGATAACCTTAAAATAATTCATATTTGGATTTTTTTATTGGCATTTAATACAGATGTGTGACAAAGCTTTCCTGTTTCCCAAAAGTGACTATATTGAAAGGTAATTCATGATTAGATAAAAATGCATGTAATAAATGCCAATAAATACTTAAAACATTGTAAAATGTAGTCTCAGAACTTTCCAAAAGAATGCAGCAGTTATTAATACGTTTTAGTGTATTAGAAATGTGTGAATTCCTGAAAGGGTAGATAGAGGTTATTATAATCTGCTGGCTGGTGGACCCCTTAGTGGCCTTTCAAATAGAGCCTGGACACCTGTTACCCGCCATCTTCACATCGCTAACTCCCTCAGTTATCACCAAATGTAGAATCCTCAGAAGTCTTTCCTGACTCCCTATGTACTTAGATTTTCCCTCCCACTTCCATACAATTAATTCTCATAACTACATCCTGTTTGCTTCCATTACAGCATTTATCACCACTTGTGAATACCTAATTAAGTGTTTTGTTACCTTTTCATCTGTCTCCCCTACCTGATCATAAGCTACATAATTAACGGGGTCACACAGCCAGCACCTAGTGCAATGCTTGGCACAAAATAAACAATCCAGTAAGTATCTGCAAAATGAGTAAGAGAAAGGAGAGATTAGGCCTGAGGAGGTTTGTCTCTATTCACTGTTAAGGTCACAGCTGTGAGAGACAGTCGAGGCAATAGAGTCTTATTCAGTCATTAGTCCTTTTACTGAGAATGAACATTATCCAATTATTTCGACTTTCAAAACTATCCTGGTGTCCATTCTTGGGTTTTGATGGGCACAGCCCTGAAGTCGAGATCTCCAACTCGTTTCTCCCAGCGCCTGTGTGGTGGCTCCGTACAGAATGGGTAAGGAGAGACGTAAAGAGGATAAAAGCAAGAGTGTATTGCTCCTGCTGCTCTGGGCCTTCCAGGAGGAATGGAGGCTGGACTGCCTGGAGACAGTGCAAAGCAGGGGCAGGTGCAGGGGCCCTTCCTCTCCGCGCACATCTAACGGGTTCAGGCGACTAGATCACTGAGTGCAAGGGAGGGGGAACGGAAGCGCTTTTGGATTTAAGTTGCTACCCTAGACTACACCGTGAATGTTGAGAGGTATTTTTCCTGTGTCTTTAAGGTAACAACTGCCATTATTTCCGAGCATGTAAGTGCAGTTATCCACATAGAATTCAATAAAGGTCAGGGAGCCTCTCAGACCGAAAGTACAGTTTCTGGAACCGAGCCATTTACTGGCTGAGTCAGGAGAGGGAAACCAGTGGGTAGATGGGGAGTTCTGAGCACTCAGGAATGAAGGAGCCATTCCCAAATGTCGCGAGCTCAGCCCTCGCTGTTCATTGTCTCTGACAAGTCAGAAGAACAAGGAGTCCTGGAGGAGTCCGGTGACGCCTCAGAAGAATTTCTCCATTCAGGAATGAGGCGATGGAGGACAAGGCGTGGATGGTGTTACTCTAGAACCCCTGCCTCGCAAGCAACCAAGTCTGCCATGAGAAGGTTTATAATATAAAACACTTGGGAATATCAGTTATTTAGAAGATAGATATTAAGAGATAAACAAATCCAGATCTTCTTGTCTGTTACTTTTTTTAAACATTTCAGAAACAATACAAATATTAGTAATACTAGCTCACTTTTACAGAGTGATTAAAATGTTCCAGGCACTGTGCTAAACATAATCTTTACCAAAACTCTGTAAGTACTATCATTATCCTAATTTTACAAACTGTGTTAATATGAGTTGGTGGTGGTGGGGGGAGGGATGGACTGAAATTATGTTATTAAAAAAAATCTGACAGCAGGAGAGAGTGAATTTAATTGCAGATGTTTTTACAGTCTTTGAATATAATGTACCTCTAAGAAAAACTTAAGAACCTCATTTAAAATCATTTACATAAACTCATAAGATGTTTAAATCACAATTTTTCACAGTGACTATTACTTTATGGTTACATAATTATCCGAACAATGGTTCACAAATCATTTGAATCCACTATATTATATATATCTTTATTTCCTGGGGTGTTAGGATCTTGAGAACAATAAGCTTAGTGGAAGAAAAAAATATTTGCTTTAAGATTTTCCCTACTGATTAGCAGTCAACTTCTGTCTTAAAAGGGCAATTCTAATTGTCCTGTATTTCTAGTCTTATATTTTGTCCTATTAAATGCTTTCTTCCACAAGAGGTAAAGAAATTGGCTCAGAGGCGCAGTTTTGAGGTCTCAATTTTAAGCTGTTGTCCATCAGGGAAGGTAGCAAAGAAAACTGCTAATAAAAATGTCTTTCTTTTTAGAAAGGACAAGACAAAACCTAATTTAGCTGACAGGCATTATGTTTCTAAGAACAACTGATGCCTTTCTCAATACAGAGGAGGAGAGGAAGATTCACAAAGTGACTGTTAGGAATTTACATAGAAATCTAATGAAAAACTTCTTCCATTTCACTAGGGTACAAAGTGTTATATTCCTTATAAACCACTGATCTTAGCACAAGTCACTGAATGAAAAATAGTCCTAATAACTTGCCACTGCATTTTGTTTCTCAAACCTCTCTAAATGATTATTAAAACAAGGGTAAAAAAAAACTGCCAAGCACCTAGTTTTCTGTTCTTCTGAAATGTTTCTGGCCAGTATCACTGCTAACATAAGCCCACAAGTGCAACCAGCTGACCGAGATGTTAGTAAACAGGCTAAAATGTTCTTGAGCTAAAAGGAGCAGTGATGAAAATGTAAATTCACCTTCTTTGCCTAGCAGTCACTGATCTTAGAATTAAACTTCAATCTTTTTATATGCCACAAATGATTACACAGCTTTTATTTTGAAAAGCAAATGTGAATGTAACGCTATTAAGTGAAGAAAATGAGAAACTATTTAAAATTGTTGTTTATGGATATAAGAACTATGTCAGGTACACGTGAGTATATTCAGATAAAGGAGTACATGATACTTTGATTTTCTATTTCTATTTCAACAAAATAGCTTCTAGGTCAGATACTATACAATGAAAATAATAACATTACCTATTTGTATAACTCACCAATTATAAATTACTTTTACTGATGTTATCACATTAGCATTTAGTCAATAAACATTTGGTAGATTATTACTTTATGCAAAGTCCCTTGCTAAATGACTGAGAGGCAAACTATCATCAAATTCCACTACCGAAAGAGGATGTCAGAATAATATACAGCTAATCATAACAAAAATTCAGACACCTGAAAATCTTACTCCCAGGAACCTCATTTTGCATACGGTTTACCACCACTGATATTTAAAATTCACAAAATTTTAGATGTGCATTTGCCCCTACCTAGTATATCACAATGCCATAAGGTTTACGAATTGGACATTTCCGTGTTTGGCATTAAATTGTGGAATTACAGCGTATGCAGGACTAAATACACATGTGAATCATTATATTGTAGTTAATGACACTCTGACCCATAGAATCTCATACAATGATCTCATCCAATGTATAGAGAAATGAGCTCAACATTTAATGGATGACCTTTATCATTCTAGAACGTTAGCCTGGAGACAAGAGAACTTTTCTGAAATTGTAACATTATGAGTATAATGGAGTTAACATACTACAAGTAAGGAAGAATTAATATTTTCAACAAAATCCCTCAAAATAAGGTAAAATCCCATAAAACAGACGAAATAGAAACCTAAAAGCTTGGAAAAATGGTCTCACCATAAGATCCCATCCAAGAGCTCGGCCATGTATATTGACAGACAGGAGTTAAATCTTTTATCATAAACCTACAAATTCCATCCATCTTCTATTCTCTGACATTTTTGAAAAGCATGGTTGCATATAAATGCATTTTCTCGTTATTCACTTCACTTTAGTCCTCACTCTGAGCTGCTGAATAATTTTCATTCATACAAGAAGTGGAAAATAACATTATGCTTAAAATGCCATTTATCCTCACTCAAACTATGTGTTTGTCTTTACTCACTAAGAGTGACATCCCAAAGGTAAAATGCAATGCAAAGGTTTTATGTGTATGAAGTCAGGCTCCATCAGTAATAACTAACTTGAAATATGGTGGCAGCCTCCAATCAAGGACATCAGCACAAGCAGAAAGTATCTATTTGTTTTTGAGAGTAAGGCAAAACAGCAACATTTTAAGTAAATGACTTCATGCAGATTTGATTTAATTCATCCGGTATGCTTTAACACTGGAAGAGTGATTCATTTCCTCACATTTTACATAATAAACATTGTCAAATTATACTTGCAAACAGAAATAAAGCAATCCATCGAAACTGCTATTTGGTTTTTGATCATCTGACAAAGCATTCTCCTTAAAAAGGGAAAAGAGAATAGCTAGTGAAGCAACAGGCACAGTCTAAGCTTTTTACCAAGGCTATAACTAGAACAACTCCATTGTTAACTATATATAACTGCTAGCTAGAATCAGTAATTGTTTACTGACAATCGTATAGTGTGTCAGCATCTATCAGTAACGAAAACTGGCAAGAACAATATTTCACAGGTTTCCATCTCTCTGGTGTAGGTTAAGCATTTCTGGAAGTGTGGCGACCTCTTCAGTACCTACTACCATTAGTCTGAGGGCCAAGGGAACAAAGGTAACTCACACGGGGTCCTGCCACACTATCTCATGCTCATTCATGGGACCTGATCAGGGTAATGTCTCCCCAGTTCGAACTACTTTATCTGCATCTTTTGTAGTTCATTACTTTCCATTTATATTCTGGTTGTATGTGTATGTCTTACATGTTGTTTTATCTGCAAAACCCTTGGAAGGGAGCTTCTTACTTATTTGAGAATTCTCTATCAGAACTAACAGAGTATGTCTTGAACACAGTAAACCAACATGGCTTGAGAAAGGGAAGAGAAGGAGAAGGAAGAAAAGGAAGGAATTTACAGTATATTTTCATTAGGCGAATTTTTATAATTTTGAGTTATAAAGAGAAAGAATCTAACTACAAACTGTAAGAATGAAAATATCACAAAACCACAAAAGTCACTGAAGATGAAAATTGTAATCCTTTCAAAAGAACGTGAGTCTTTCCTAATAAAAACACCCAGAAAATTTGTCTGGTAGACTACTAACAGGAAGCTTACTTATAAAGATGTCTAAAAACAACCTGGAATGTTTTCATAGTTTTAGGTTAAATAACCTGAAAATATTAAAACCATTATTGTAATGAATCTCACAAAACTAGATGTGGAGATAAGTTATTAATATGCCACTTACTTTGCTATGCCCATACAAACTCTTTTCCATTTATAATACCTAGGCTGGTTAATATGTATGGGAGTATTACTTGGAAAACATCTGCTTTCAATTTGGACCCGAGATAAATGACTCCGATCAATAAATCATGTTAATTCTATCTACTAAATATTCTTTAATTTCCCATCTCTTTTTCATCTCTAGTTTAAGCCTTTGTAATATTTTGCTTAATTGGTATCCCTGGTCTTAAGTGTTCAAGATTTTCATAAAAGAATAATAGAAAAAAGAAAAAGATCTTCATTAGCAATAACAAACATTTAATGACTAGTATGTTAGGACATGAGAAATTAAAATAATTACTTTGACAATATCTCCTATAATGATAGTTAAGAGTTAAAGCAAACTTATTATTAGCAACAAATATCTACTGGCTTATCTATTACAAATTGAGGAGGTAGAAGGAGGAAGGGTGGCAAGGAGGGAAGGAGTAAAAAAGGAGGGAAGGAAGGAAACAGTCAAATAGTTAACAAGTAGGTGGAGAAACAAGGCGTTCATTTTGGAAGATAAGATGTAGAACAGAAAACAGCAAGCACAGCACAGAGAAGGTGGGGAGGCTGGTGGGGGGAGTAGGTTTTGATCATGGTCTCAAAGGAAAACCAGAGATAGAAAGGCTGAGAAGAAGGATATAGCTCTCTTTTAAACATTTTTAGTTATTCTAGAGTATGGGTCAGTAAAACATAGCCTATAGGCCAAATGTGGTCTGATGCCTATTTTTGTAAATAAAGTTTTATTGGAACACAGTCCTACCCTTTTGTTTACATATCTTCTATAGCTGCTTGTGTGCTACAATGGCAAAGTTGAGTAGTTGTGATGGAACCATGGGACCTGAAAAGCCTAAAATATTTACTTTCTGGCCCTAAAGAAAAAGTTCTAGAGCAAAGGTTCATGCATTGTGTCTGATCCTTTTATTATCCTTGAAAGTTCCAAGTTAAAACCCTACACACATATTATAAGGATCTTTATATGCAATGAGATCTTGATATTAGCATATTAAAAATGAGGAACGTGAATACCATTTACAAAATCTCATTTTAATAAAGTTTGTCTCTGTCTATTCAAACATCTGCAGTGTTGCACAAATAAAAAATGATCAATAAAAAATTAATAACATAACTATTAGGAACCTTAAAAAAATAAATTAGTGATATTAAACTCAGTCTTGGGTATGCCATGCTCACTATTTGCATTCACGGTGAGTTACAAAAGATATAGCTAAATGAATTTATCGTATGACAAGTCCTTGTGCCTTAGAGAGAGGAACATTAATACAGTGTATGAGTACCATCACTGCCCCTAAATAGCTCACTGTTTGCACAAAGGACCGACTTACACTTTTAAGGATGTCCTTCAGCATCAACTTTCATTACCACATGCACTCAGAAAAAGCGGAAGGGCGGTACTCTCTTAGAAAAGCCATTCTTATGCCTCTGATTATATATTTTTCTAATTTGATGTCTTGTTATATCGGCTATCTCTTTCCCATGGCTTTTCTCTTGCATGTTAAATAATTTAACATTAGAAAACATTTTTAGTATATTATGCTCTTTGGAGCAAAGTAGGGAAGTTTACTTTTCTCCTCCAAATATCATTATCAAAGAGCATGTGTTTATCAAGGTCAGGCATATTTTGTGTTGCAAAAAAATTAAGATTCCTTAACAATTTATCTACATTTAATTCCTTGATGCATGAGTTAGTCAGCTGTACTATGTGCCAGGTGCTGGCTAAGCAATGTGAATAGGGCCTTAACAGGAATAAAATACAGTTTCATCCCTCCAGAGGTTCCCAGCTTTTGCTGTGCATGAATGTATGCAAAAAAGCAACAATATTTAAACAACTTCAGAAGAACTGAGTAATTCAAAGAGAAGAGTTTCAAATGAAAAATTTAAGTAAATTTCTGTTGCCCCATGAGGTGAAGCAAGGTTTCCTTCAACAGATAACTGTTTGAAAGTAATAGCTCTCAGACCTTTTCATCATGTACTATAAAAAGGTTCCTGAAATGTACTGCTTCCCTTGATTATAACTGTTAAAAAAAATGAAAAACCGTATATAAAAGTCACACTTTTTTGTATCCTTTCCTCCTGCTTACTTGAGGACTCCTGACATGTCCAAGTCTTATGCGTGTGTACGCAGAGGGTCCTGTCAGGCAGGAGAAAGCCACTTTGCATTCCAGCAATGAGGTAACAAGCCCACCGCATGTTATTAACTCTGCAACTGTTAACTAGTGATTGTGGAAGATAAACACTGTATTCTGGCATCACCAGGCTGATTTTAGATTCAGCACTGATGGGAATCGACTCTTACCTCTTCTCAAAATCTGGGGGATTCTAGCCCATGACCATGTTTTCTTATATTGAGACAGCTGGATAGGCAGATGGATCAGGAAAGACAGGCAGACCAAATGGATGTAGATATCTATGAAAACCTGAAAGGCTTTATGCTACCAAGAAGAGGCAGCATATCTGATATGTCAGAGCAGAAACCTGGCTACTCCTCTCAGCAGGGACAAACAGCATCATGGTGGACACGAAGTAAGAGCATGCACTGCTGAAAACCGCAGAGACCCCTGTGCATTAGATACTCCTTTCTAAGCAATACTCAAATGTTTCAGAAAAATGGTTTCAATTCTGCTCTGAGATAGGGAGTTAATGAAGATGATGGGGAAAAGCTAATTCCTCTCCTTTCTCATAAAGAAAAATACCAGGAATAAACATATCAGGTAAAATTTGTTCTAGGTTGTCGTGTTGTTCTAAATAAACAAAGCCTTGAAAATGGAAATATAAAATAAGAGAGAAACAGCTCTGGGCAGGGTGAGCTCTTCTAGTGCCTGCTCTGGAGAGCAGCCCAAGGCAGGCCCACTGCGACGGTCAACACTGGCCGCCAACATTAAGTTTTACCTCACACCACTATGGCTGACGTGCGGTCCTTTGCAGTAGATACACAGAGAGACCACTGTCTTCTTAATATACAGTAATAATCACCATCTGCTTGTTCCTCATTCAAACCTTTTTTTACTGACACCTTCTTTAATCCTTCACCCATCTTTATTTTCTTTTCATCTTCTATATGCTTTGCTGTCCAACTCCCTCTTTCTTACTTAACACTGAATAGTAATTTAACACTAGGTATAATTTGAATTGCCATTTATTTTTCTCAAAGGCTTTCAAGTCTCTTATGTGAATTTAACCTTACAGCCACTGGCTGTGAGGTAGGTATTGTTAATCCTCTCCTAACAGATGAGGGGGAAAATCTTTGGATATTAAGAAATAAATTTTTCTTCACAAGATCATTATTTTTGTCTTACATTTGTTGTTTTTTAATCATAGAAACTAACTAGGGAAATGTCTTTATTTTATGTAGCCTTCCCCCCCCCAAAAAAAGTGAGAGACACTTTCATTTTTGTCATTGTTAAACCATAATTATTGGAGAATAGTATAAAGCTATAGTCTGTGTTCATGTATTTCATTGTTATAACTTCAAACATACAGTAAGTTCTTTTGGCCAGGTAGCAAGAATCCCAAAAAGGCAAAATCAGTTACTCTCCTGGTTTCCTTCCCAGAAAAGAACTTTCCAAAGGAAACAGGTTTCTTTTTATGAATGGTGTTTTTATAAATTTCTTTTTCCTGCTGCTAATTTATTTTACACAGTTGAGGAAATTTCTGACTATAATGAAAGTATATTTCTCTCCTTTGTTTTCCAGTTGTCGTAATTACTCAGGGAACATAAAGTTATCAAAGCTGATATAATTTAAGATTTTAAAGGAAGCACTTAACCATCAGAGTAGTTACTTAAGAAAGCAAATAAGTTAACAAACTTCATTCTAGAGTTACTTTTCTGTCAGATTAGTTTAATCTGACACTAGAAATGGCAAATATTGGATACTACCATTATACATTAAAAGTAATTTTTGATATTGCCTCATTTTAAAAATCTAGAGACAATAGACTTCCTTTTAAAATGCACATATGTAGAGTTCAGAAAACCACAGCTATATTCTTCCATGTTCTTCTCTTATCCTCAAATATTTCTTTTATCGATTCATGATTAATTCAAAGTTACACTGATTCACTCATCATTTACTCAGTCATTTTCTTTCATCGTTTACACATTGTTATCTCCAGGTCAGACCTGTCCCTTGAGTTCTAGGTCTAGATACTCACCTACCTACTCAATGTCTTCACAGATATTTAACTGGCACTTTGGATTCAACATGCCCCCAAATTAACTCATCATTTTCATCCATAATCCTGCCTCCACCCCCCATCCTGCTCCATAATCAGTGTTTCCTGAATTAAGAGGCCTATTATCCAGCTTCACAAGCCAGAAACCAAGGAGATAAGTTGATACTGCCTTCCTTGAAAGCTTCCCTCCCCTGTCTCCTATTTGAGATCCTGTCTAGTCTCCTCGCTACCACAAGAGTGATCTGTATGAAGCATGAATCTGATCTCTCCTACTAACCACTAACCCTACAGTGGCTTCCCATTGCTTTCAGGGTCAAGACCAAGTTCCTGAACCTGGGCTATCCTCTCAAGGTCTGCTCCCCACCACCTCTCTGGTCGCATCTCCAGGCAGTATTCAGTCCCATCATAATTTGATTTCCTTTCATTCCCTTGAAAGGCCATCCTTCTCCTTCCCACCTCGAAGCCACTCTTCCTCCCAAATGATCATTTCCTTTCTTCTCTTCCATCGTCCCTTAGTTACTTCTTTTCTAAAAAGTTATCATTAAAATATAGTTATATTAGTTTCAGATGTACAATATAGTATTCAATATTTGTATACCTGACCACCATAAGTCTAATAATCATCTGTCACCGTACAGTTATATTACTGACGATATTCCGTATGCTGTATGTTACATCCCCGTGATTTATTTATTTTATAACTGGAAATTTGTCCCTTTTACTCCTCTTCACCTTTTTCACCCATCCACCCACCATCCTCCCCTCTGGCAACCATCAGTTTGTTCTCTGTGAGTCTGTCTCTATTTTGTTTTGTTCATTCATTTTGTTTTTAGGTTCCACATATTCAGTGAAATTATATGGTATTTGTCTTTCTCTGTCTGACTTATTTAACTTAACATAATAAATACCCTCTAGGTTCACCTATGTTGTCTCAGATAGTAAGATTTCATTCTTTTTATGGCGAATATTCCATTGTGTGTGTGTGTGTGTGTGTGTGTGTGCGCGCGCGCGCGTGCACACGCGTGCGTGTAGATACACAAACATACATATCACATTTTCTTTATCCATCCATTCATCTATCAAATGACACATAGGTTGCTCCCTATGAATATGGGGCACTGCTGTGTACATGGGGGCATTATCTTTTTGAATTACTGTTTTTGGTTTCTTTGGATAGATACCCAAATCTATCCAAAGCTCTATTTTTAATTTTTTGTAGAGCCTCCATATGTCTTCCATAGTGTCTGCACCAATGTGCAATTCCACTATCAGTGCACAGGGTTCCCTTTTCTCCACATCCTCGCCAACATTTACTTGTTGTCTTTTTGATAACAGCCAATCTGACAGGTGTGAGGTGATGTCTCATTGTGGTTTGGATTTGCATTTCCTTGATGATTAGTGATGTTGAGCACTTTTCCATCTACAAGTCTTCTATAGAAAAATGCTTATTCAGGTCCTCTGCCAAGTTTTTAATTGGATTTTTTTTTCATGTTGACTTGTATGAGTACTTTATATAGTTTGGATGTTAACCCTTTATTGGATATATCATTTGCAAATATATCTTGCCATTCAGTCTTTAGCTAATTCTTAATTTTCTGCTCAAATGTCACTTCTTCAGAGGTGCCTTTCATGGCCTTGTGATGGGGTCACAGCCCACTTTTAAATGCTTTCTTATATGAATACTGTTCATGTGTGTCTCATTCACTAGACTTTAAGCTCTATGAAGACAGAGATGCCCTCTGTTTTGCTCAGCATTTTATGTCCAGCATACAGACAGAACTTAAGTAAAATTTTAATAACTTTTAATAACTTCAAGTGACCTAACATTATGGAATACTTGCCACATGACTGCTTTTCAACACCCAGATGCTTATAAAGTAGACAACGTATGCTTTAATAAAACTAGGGAAAAAAATAAAACTTTTTAAAGTTCTTCTAAATATGGTAAATGGCCAATTAGGAAATACTTTGGGGATTAATCTTATTTTTAATTCAGCTGATCATATAAAGAACTTCAATAAATTATCCCAATATCTCCTAGGTGGCTCTTACAACTGAGACTACTATATGCCATGTTTTGCGTTTCTACTAAAAAAGTCCTCGTTTCTTATTCACTCCTCTCCCCCATGCACCATTTATCAAATTATCAATATATTTTTTTATATCTTTAACTCCTCTCATTTTCCTTAAGATCAGGGAGCATGTCTCAACAGGGCCTTTTACAAAGAAGACATTCAATCCATGGTTTTGATTGATTTAAACCATGGGATATAGAGAAGGTTTAGAAATGATGAATAAAATTGAATTTCACCAGGCAAGTTTATATGGTATCATAAAAGCAAATATATAGAAAACCCAATAATTGGTTCTCCTAGGATATATATTTAAGTATAAATTTGATATAAATATAAAAATTACAATTTTCTTTCTTTCACAAGATATGTGTTTGAGAAAAATAAGTCTTAAAAATTCATAACGGTGCAGTGTGATAAAAAAAAGTGGACTCTTTAATTACATACCAATTATGTTTCCATTTGGTTATAAAGAGGTTTATAGATTATTTGTATATTATGCCATATGGTTATGTCCTGCCTCAGGTTTTAAAAGATCTCAAATAGCAGATAAAATTATTTTAGTTTTATTCCCTCATTAATTTATGCAAGAAGCCTAATTTTAAAGATGAATAATGGGAATTTTAAGAATATTACTCACTGAGAATTAAAGTTACTTCTTATATGCTATCTTAAATGGTAAGGAACTAAATACCCTGGCACTTTTCTAACCATGTTCCTGTTCTCACATTATTTACCTAATGAATGGACAGAGGGGAGGTAAGACAGAGAGAGGCTAAATGAAACATGTGCCTACTGAGCACTCTAATACATAACACATCTGTTGTTTACTGCCAATTATTTCAAAGTATATGTTAAAAATTAATAGTTTCTGGCATGTTATCAACTACTGCTGCTGTCTTAAGCCCTGATCATTGTCTGAGATAGGACGAGGTCAATATAACAAATAACTACCGTTAGATGAAAAATAGATTGAAACAGGATGTATTCACCTTCTGTGACTCCTGGAGGATAACAGTATTTTCAGAAGAGCACTGATGCCATCTTTGGAATAATCACATTGAAACAATTAAAAAAAAATGCCCTAAGCATCCTAAAGCCTTCATACTAACTCATGACAGAAAAAGAATTTTGGTCCGTTTGCATAATACATACAGATTTGCATCAGATAGAGTTACTTCTTTCTTCCTTTATGCATTATGAAGAAATAAATCAGTGAAAATAAAAATGGAAGATAAATATTCATGGGTGAACAATTTATGATTATTTTTCTATAAAGTCTTAGTCATCTGATGGCATTCAATCAGCACTTTGGACAGCAAATAAAAGACCTATTTCATTTATTCAGTAATTTATTCACCCATTCATTCATTCATTCATATGTTAGATGCTTATCAAACTCCTACTATATGAAAAGTACCCACTGAAAAATGTTCTCAAAAAATCTGCACTATTCCCTTCCCCACAAAAAGCAATTCAACTGTGAAATGTGAAAAATCAGCATTAGAAGGGTCAATATAAGAACACAAAATAAGCAAGTGTTTCTTTTCTACAATAATAGAAATATTTGTCCATAGAAGTAGAAATAAGTGTACCAGACCACAAACAGTAACTATTCTCTCTAACCTATTGTATAAAAGCATTTAATATTTACTATGAGAGGTAAGTCATTTTATCATTTAGTACATAACCTTACATTAGACGGAAATGGCCTTCTGTATAGTAAATATAATACAAGTGAATGACATCTTCTCTGTCATGTCACTTTAGTTCTAGAAAATGACATTAATTCTCCAAGAATCAGGCATGATCCATTGGCATTATTTACAAGCAACACTACTGAGATATTAGCTCCTGTAAATAATCACCAATTGTGCTAATCTACAAGCCATAAAACCGGAGGCCCCAGAGGAAAAATATTACCCACTATAAATTATGCATACATTTAATTTTACTTATCTCTTTAAATGAATGGATCTATGAATTAGGAGACTATTGGTAAGGTACACATCTTAAAGGATCTATATAACTTATTTGGAAAACACGTCCAATTTAAATGCAAACAATTGCAGATCAGATCTTGAGTGCCATCATTTCAAGGTCACTTCCTTTATTTTTTTCCAATCAAAAATTATAAAGTTAGTGTAATAACATGAAAATGCCAGAGAGAGTGGTACTTTGTTCAATCTTGGCTATATCACCAGTACTGGCACAATTCTTAGCACCTAGTAGGCTCCCAGTAAAAAGGAAACTATGCATTATACTTTGATTTTGTTCATTACAGTTTGAAGTAATACCATTAAAATTATCAGAATTACAGAAAGCAAAACATTGGAGAGTGAATTTATGAGAAAAATAATATAGAAAGACCATTGTTTGAAGTCTCTGTAAGAGTATGAAGTCATCTTTCAACTCCTCTTTCTCTTACGCATTATATCTAATATATTAGCCCATCCTGATGGCTCTACCTTCAACATACATCCAGAATCTGGCCATTTCTCATGATTTCCACCCCTAATAAATCCTCCTCCAAGTCCCACTGTCTCTCATTTAGGTTATTTCAATAGCTCTCTAACTGGTCTTTTTGCTTTTGCACTTGCCCCCTTATATTTTCAAAACAGAATTCCAACTGATTCTTCAAAAAAACCTCAGGCAGATCAAATCATTTCTCAAAGGCTCCCATCTAACACAGACTAAAAGCAAAGTCCTTTTCAAGACCTTCAGGATGTAGCCAACTTATAACTATCTAACCTCATTTTTTCTCTCCCTTCTTGTCTTTCTTTGGTCACATCCAGCATGCTCCTATCTCAGGGCCTTTTTGTACTCGCTACACTCATTGCCAAGAAGATTCTTCTCACCAATATTCACATGGCTCTCTCCTTTATCTCTTCCGGGTCTTCTCTAACCACTCTGTATAAAATAGTGCCCGCCCCCACATTCCTATTCCCCTTGATCCTGTCTTATTACTCTCATTCATCATTTATCACCATGTGAAATATTTCACACTTATTTTTTTAAATGCACTTATTATCTGCTTCCCTTCACTTGTGTAATCTCCATCATGGCAGAGCTTTGTTCCATTCACCGCTGAAGGGGAACAGAATTGGCCACCCCCAAAAGTGCCTCTTTGGCACAAGAGTTTGAGCTGATCATTTTTAAGAAACAGCAGACATAGGAGAAGCTCTGAAAACTGAGTAGAAATTACCATTCTGTAAGAGACATTTACATTTATAAGGGAAATCTCCATTTGTAGTATCAGGAAGAGGGTAATCACTAAATCTCTAGAAACTTATCAATGGAGACAACAACTTAAATCTGCAGAATAACTATACCCTTGTTTACTGTGCTTTTCCTGGTAACCTCCCATAATTGGCTTCCCTAAACACCAACATTATTTTTGGTTGTTTTGTTTTTAACTGGAGATAGTATTTAAGGTGGTGGCTTGGGCCATTTGGGGGAGTTACTCAGTTTTCCTGGGTATCTGCCATGTATACAGGAAAAACACATGTTATTAAACTTAGGTTTGTTTTTATCCTATTAATCTGTCTTTTATTACGGGGGGAGGGGCAGGTATCAAACAAGGAAAGGAAGAGGGAAAAGTATTTTTCCTTCCCTACACCACTGTAGCCACAGTATGTCAAGGAGCACCTGGCTCAATGATACTCGGGATTGGGAACACATGGCTAAAAGCGTAATACGAATAAGGTAGCTGATGTGGAAAAATGGGCTGGAGATAGACAGGAACTGCCTAGAGATGTCGAGGCTTTAACTTTGCTCTTTTCTCAGGGTAAGGATGTGGCCTGTTGACATCAAGTTTGGTATATGAACTGGTAGAGTTCAATGTTTAAAACAGTACATTAAACATTCACACAGATGTATAAGTACTCCAAGAATGGTGTTGTAAGCTCTACACCATAGCACTAGCAAGAAAATGAGCTTCTCAGATTCGGCAAGGTCCTATCCTATTCAGACAACGTTATCGTTAGAAACTCTGGGGACCATGGTGAAGTGAACTGAGATATCCCGCATTTACTCTTGCTTTTCGTAGCTATCTTTTCCTGAAAAGTTTCTGTATCTTTGGCTAAATAGACAACTGACTCCAATCTTCCAGTGGTATAAACAAATGTGGTCTCTGCTTGCTGAGCTACGTCCCCTTGAAATGCTGTACAGATATCTCCTAGTGGAGGGCCTTGAGGTACGCCTTTCCCACTCACATAGCCTTGCCTTCTCTAGCCCAAGTCACTGTGTCAGGGATTATCTTCATTTTATATTAGAAGAAACAGAAGCATAGAGGCAACTTCATTCATTCAGCCATTTGACAAATTTGTACTGAGCACCAACTAAATGCGGGTAATGGTTCTTTGTATTGAGGAATGAACAAAATAAAGTCAGTATCTTCATGGAACTTTTATCCTCGTTAGGAGAAATAGACAATAAAAAGTAAACCAGGGTTTTATTTATATGCATATGCATATGTGTGTGTGTGTATATGTATATGCATATAGAAGTGTGTGTGTGTGTGTGTGTGTGTATTACTGTTGTGCATATACATATATGCACAAACATATAAGTAGATATAAATAAAATAAATATCATGTCATCGTACGGACAAAAAATAATGCAGGGTAAAGGCTATAGAGAATGCCAAGGTAAGGTGGGTGGAGGAGGGGTCCAAAGTCAGCTAATATGTTGTAAAGCCAGGATTGAAACACAGAGCAGTCTGATGTCAAATCTGTGGTCTCACCACGATGCTGAAGTTGCTAAATGGCTCTGCAAATGCTAGGGTCATGGCTATTAGAGTAGGGAAAGTGGAGACAGCCTGGATTGGCACAGCAACATTTTAACATGGAAACCTGGGAGTGAAAAGGGCTTCTCATTGGGCTTTGTATTTTATAAAATAAAATAAAATAAATTTGGGGAAAAAAGAACAGTAATTCTCAAAATAACTGAGATGAATCAATGCCTAGTGAAAGCACAGGGTAGGGTTCTCTGGTTCCTTCACTCCTCTGATCCTGCCTTGGGGGCCAGAGAGTGGGAAACAATTTGCAAGCTAGAAGGTTAAGCTTGTTTCTGTATCATCGGTATTCTAATGGATTCCTCAGAAGCTAACATTTCCATTTGACCAAGCCTAATTAGAAAAAGCTAGCTGTTCTAGCATAAACCAGGTTTGACTTGAGAACCTGGATTCAACCAATGGTCACCCAAATCTCTGGGGTAAATCATGAACCCAACTCCTTGGTTCTGAGCTTGATCTCCTGCTTGTATGGACTCCGTGCAAGCTATGATTCAAGAAGACTACATGGGCTAACTGTAAGATGGAGTCAACCTGACAGCCCCATACCATGGAACTATGTGGAAATGGATCAACCGAGGAAAAAGAGGAGATAAGACTGATAATATAAAAGGGTTCTTATTCCTACAATGAAGTTTTCTGTAAATCAGCATTTACTAAATGGTTTTAAGTTTTGCATCATAAGAGAGATATCCACATGGCTGATATCCACAAAAAGGAAGAAACTGGAAAATATATCTACAACATAGTTTAAATGTTTTGATTAGCTTCACTGTCTTTGTCATTAACTCAATCTAGACTGGGATCATCCTGTTACCAGCTGTATGACATTAGACAAGTTACTTTTTTGTGTGGCTTAATTTGTTCTACTATGGAGTGGAGATAAATGATACCTTCCTCATAGACATGTGAGGACTAAATAAGACAATGAATGTACTTGCCAAATAGTAAACACTCAATGAATGCATAATAGTCATCTTTTGGGGAGCCTGCATAGTACATGTCTTATCTTCTGAGAATTATCCCCTTACACACAGATATCGCTCCTATAAATCTATGTAACACTGACCCTGTTCTCTTTCCTGTCTAGCCATATTATTGATTAGATTAGGTAGACACCTACTATAAGCTGGCTTATCAATTCTCAAAGACCTCAAAGACAAATTAATTATCTGAAAATGCTGGGCCTGGAAGGTTATATTGACTCAAATGTTCCATGAGCATCTTTTGCAAATGAGGCAGAGGAATGTAGTCTTCAGAGCAAGAGGGGAATGAAGCAGTAACATAGCAAGAAGAAATAATTAAAGGCCAAGTGAACAGAGAGGGAAACACAGGAAGGGTGGTGCCTTGGTCCCTGACTCCTCCCCGGTTCCTAAGGCCAATGACTCCCAAGCCTGGCTGAAGTTCCTGTTGCTGGGTTCTGTAAGGTAACTCTATTTTCTTACAATCAATTTCCGAAGGCTTCAGTTCGCTTAAGCACTTTCTGTTCTTTGTAATCAAATAGGTCCTAAGAAAAAATGGCACCCTAACCATTTGTATTTGTTTAATGTAAAAGATCACTTGTGATATTCTGAGCCAGAAATGTACATACTGTAATTAGCTGAGTAAAAGTCAGAAATTATAGGAATGAGGTATACACCTGTTTTCCTCTCTCATTTCTATGCAACATAAGACAAGGCTAGCCCTGCCCAAACCATGAAATAGCTTTAATGTACTCCTCTCCGCTTATTCTCCTCTCCTCTCACTCTCGAGGACTTCCACTCTGCTGACTGCACTGCCCTGAATTCCTGAACAGTCTTATATATGCTGAATCTTTCCTACAGTAACCATAAATCAAAACTTATCTATCCTCTGACCTTTTACCCAAATCACTCACTTTTGTTTTCTAAACAGGCAGCCAGATACTCTGGTACATTAACTCAAACCAACATGTTAATTGATTCTAATATAAGAAAAGGCCTCCTTTTTCATTCCTGGAAACATTCATGTGACTTTAGGGAAAAATTCTTAATTAAAATGAAACTAGTGATGGGAAATTCTGACACTGCATCAAGCAGCAGGATAAATAATTTTTAGAAAGGTATTCTTGCGATATCTTTTGTATGATAATCATACTGCATATGCAAATACCAAACTGCATTAGAAAAAAAGGCTAAACTAACGAAGGACTGTATGTTTTTGACACATTTAAATTATGGAGAAGTCCTCTCTGTTTTGTAGTAAAATTGGTTTAGAAGCTAAAAATAAAAATGCAGCTTAATACATTCAAAATTATAATCGAATGTTGGAACAAGAAAATCAGTCATCAATGCTTAGTCAACTAACTGAGATGATCACATTTCTAAGCTAATCCTGTCTTTTTAATTAACAGATAAAGCAGAAGGGGGTATGTAAACAATAGTGCATAAAAAATGAAAAAAGTAAATTTTCAAGCTCTAATTAAGTGGAGAAGCAATAATAAAATATTGCTGCATTTCGGCAACTGTTCATTAAAGAAACCAAAAAAACACCTTGGTATCTTTCTAACATTACATTTCATAGGATTCAGCATGCTCTTCTGTTTTTGCTCATGATCATAAAGAGTCCAGATGTTAAACACAAGCTGAGCCATTACACCAAATACCATCTGGCCGCCTGCCCTGAATCTCCTAATTGGTAAGAAGATGCATTTCTTACAGAAGACAGTGACGTCCGGCGCAGTGATTCAGGGTGTGGGTTCCAGAACCAGAATGCCGAGGTCCATGTGCTGGATCTGCCCCTTTCTTTGAATATTTTCTTGGGTAAGATACTTAACCTCTGCAACCATAAGTTTCCTCCCGTGGGAAATGGGCCCGATAATAGTACCTGCTATTGTTTTGAGGATTCATTCATTCACCTGTAGGTGCCAGGCACTGTTTCTGGGTTTTGGAATCCAACATGAATAACACTGGTGAAAGTCATTGCCCTTGTGAAGTTTACAATCTCAGATATTGCATGTGAAGCACTGAAACAGCATAGTGCCTGGTGCTCAGTAAGTCCTCAATAAATATCAGTTGTTAGGATTACTAGTGCTTGAATGAGACAAGAGTAAAATGGTGACATTGGAATGACTGGGATTGTGTCAAAATGAAGTCCGCACATCTGAGACCGAGCAGTGGCCCTGCCACTAACTGTCAGGTGACCTTCATTTAATCTCGCTGGGTCTCAATTAATCTGTGAAGTTATTTTAAAGTCCCTTTTATTGAACAGATGGCCGATCATGAGACACAGAAATGATGAAAGGTTCAAAACCATTAAAGAAAATATTTTCCTTTGCATATTTGGGCTTTATCTTACATTTAATGATATAAAGATGCACTAAGCACAAGAACGCTTATTCAGTACATTCAAAACTTAGAAAATGCTCAGGTGCTAGGTAATCAGTTAAAGTTAAAAAAAAAACAAAAAAAAACAGAAAAACCCTCAAGAATCACTGGGAAAAATATAAATGATCAGTATCATACCAAATCTTTAGCTTCATAAAATATAAAATCACAAGAAACACTTACAAGATAGAAGCAGCATCTTACATTTATCTTTAAAGGTACACATGCCTAAGCCTCACCAAAAATAATTGGATGAAACAATCACCTTCTAGAACACACTTAAGTGAAGTGCGATATTATTCTTTTCTGGGCAATCTTAGCTTTCCTAATTGAGTCTTTCCAATGGAACTGAAAAATAAAATTGCTCCCATACCTACACATTTTCATAAATTATACATTTTTCAGGGCTTTGTAAATTTTATTTAAATTACTTTTCCAGTTACAAACTAGCATTTTAACTTTCTTAAAATTATACAAATGTATGACTAGACATTCCTACAGTTTAGCCGAATTAAATAGTATACGTGGCTCTTGCTGAGAATGACCTTGGTTACCTAGCCAGCCCCTTGACTTCTGGACTTCCCATGCTTATAATATTGAATTCTTTGTAGTTCAATGAAAAACAGTGACTTTGCAAACAAGTTTCCTTCAGCTGGAATATTCTTTCCCCTTCTATTCAAGAACATACCCATCTATCAAGTCTCACTCAAATATTCCTTGCAAAACCTTCCCTGATCACTCCTACCTTAGCCCCCATCCTGACAAGTCATATTAGATCCTCCGGATATTAATTACTCCCTTAATATTTTGTACATTTTATCACTAAATGGATTATCTCTTTTCATTATTATTGTTTTTTGTTATGTCCATCTGAAGTCAGGGGCCATGATTTTCATGTTGATATCACCCTGGCAAACAGTAGGCAACTGTTCACATTTGTGAAGTACTGGAAATACCATTGTTCTCAATGGATAAGAAAAAAACCCTACTAACAAATGTAGTCTTAAGTACTTTATAGAGCTGTTAATCTTACCACATAACAACAACAACAAAATCATTGTGGTAGAACAACCAAAACCAAAGAGGAATCAGAGCCAGATTTAAAATTAGAAAAATAAATCATATTCTATGTCACTCCTTCAAAAACAAGTATTCTAGTATTGACAGTGGCATAGAATATCATGAAATTAAGAAATACTTTCAAAACTCCCCATAGATTATGTTTCTTAACTCAAATACATGGTAATCAAGATTTTATTCTGCCTTTACTTTCCATGGACACCATGGCAAAAAAACAACTTTTAGCAATAATCACAAATAAAAATAAATCTCACAGTAGGATTCATCAGCAATAAAACTACAAGTTCCATTACCATTAAATACAGTATGTCAATCTTCAATCCACTTAATGTGAAAATTAATCAAGTTTAACACTTTTCTAGAGTGACATCTAACAATCTAATAACATGTCATGGTAAGTAAACACATATACCCCCCCAATATTATCAATGTACTTCAAATATTCATATAAAGTACAAGTAGGAAGAAAATTTCATATTGGCTTATAAAATAATTATAGAGAAAATGCAGTTGAACACAACTAACCTGAATATCCCTAGTAAGAAGTGCAAAATATCCAGTACTTCTCAGTTATAAACAGAAACAGTTTCAATTAGAAACTTAGAATAAGTATCAAGAGAACTCTCCTAGAAGTGAAATGGAAATTGCAAGGACATTTTCCAAAAGCAAGCCATTTCTTTATGCAATTACTTGTTTCCATTTTATAGCTGTCATACTTGTTTACTTATAATGAAACATTGCTCTGTTCTTCTCATAGTAATCAAAACAATAAAACAAAGCTAAAGAAAAAGAAAACGTGTTCCCCAATAGTTAAGACACTATTTTGGGAGAAACAATTAGAAATATTTTCAAGTACTGAATTCCAGTGACCTCTAATCAGTGAACAGGATAAAATTTATAACTTCATATAAAATTTAAAGCATTTACAAAATTTTTGCTTTGATTTGTGGAACAGAATTTATAATTCAGGCATGCATGTATTTCAGTAAGAATGAGTTTTGGTGCATTTCTTCAATACTTGAAAAATGAAACTTTTAATCATTTTTTAGATTACTTTAATTGATTTGTGAAATAGCTCATTGGAAATTTTTCCAATGAGGAAAAATACTTTGCACTGTAATGAATACTATATACATATTTTGTATATTTCTTAGGAGAAAAAATACATGTTTTGAGTGTATCTTTTAACTACAAATCAATTAAAACTCCACTGCAATCACTGCTGCTACCACAGAAATAGTTCTATAAGGAACAAGTTTTATAGCACAATTCACTTCTATAAAAAATTAAACCCAAAGAATGAGTTATTTTCTCAATACAATGATATGTATTGGTGAGGTACTAAAATGAAAAGAAAAAAAAATGAATTCATCCAAAACAGCAGTTATATGTTTGAAGAGGAATGAAAGAAAGACCACTGGCTAGAGATAACATAATGTTCATTCAGTAATCATGATTAACAAGGGAAATAAGAATAGCAAATAGTTTGGAAGAAATCAATGGAAGTAATTATAGAAAAAAATTATATTGCTGCTATAATATCCCTAGTAAGAAAAATCATGTCAACAAAGTATTAATGGAAACAACAAAATAATGCCACAGGTGACAAAATTGGGGCTTGTGAGTTAATGCTCATCAGCACCCTGACAGACGTGACTAATCTATCCCTGGAATCTTTGTTACTGATCCTGGAATCCTGCTCAATACACAACACAGAGCCACAACCAGTCACTGAGAGTTCACATTGAAATCTGTTAGTCAAACATGCTCTCAGCCACACTGTTCAAGATATTCAATCAGGTACCTTCCCTGCAGGCATATGGTACAGGACTACGGACACCCTTCTAGGATACGTGGTCAAGCATAAGTTGACTTTCAAAAAATTTGTGAAAATTCTTAAAAAGCGAAACGAAAAAATAACATTACAGCAAATAATGTTATGATATGGTGAGTGGGATAAATTTTTAAAAGCTAACTTCTATTTCAATTCTGATGATATATACACTTAAAAATATATACAGTCATCCACCCATTTGCAAGAAAAGCAATCACTACAAAAGCAGCAAGAAATTGAAACAACAGTTCCCTCAACCACAATGCCACAGAAATGAAAGAATGTTACTGGTAACTGACAAATTAGTAAAACAGTGTCAATAATGTATATTTATTGTGATTTAAAGCCATAGATAGTCTGACGATTTGAAAAAAAAATCTGAGACAAAATGAATAACTATAGTAGAGGATCTGATACCCAAAGTAGCTTTAATAACTTGAGCAATCAAAATTATAGATTTCCTCTCAATACAGGGCAAAACCCTTTGTTACTTTTAACAAAAAGTGTTTTCATCTAATAAAATTATAAAAAAATGCAATTTTTGTCCAAAATCAAATGCTTTTTAAAGTCTTTCAAAATATCTATTATAATGTGAATTGACATCTATTCATAGGAAGTAAAACAGAAATACAATGACAGAGGTTAGTTTTAGGTGTCTTAATTTCCAGAAGAATAGTATCTCTGTTGAAATGTTTTAAAATACAAAGGGTGCCCAAAAAACGTATACACATTTTAAGAAAGAAAAAAAACTATTAAAATATGCTGATGGTAACCACTTTGAGCACCACTTGTAATTGCAGAAGTCAAATGCGACTTGTATTCATCTTTTGTTATTGGTATATATTGAGTATTACAATTTTAATATTTTTTTCCTTCCTTAAAATGTGTATACATTTTTTTGACACCCTCTGTATATGCAATCATTTAACTATATTTGGAATATAAACCATAATTTTAGTTTCACAATAAAACCAAACACTAAGCAAAATGTAGGGGAGAAATTAAGTTAAAAAAATCCATTAAGGGCTGGACGAGTGGCTCAGTTGGTTAAGAGCTCGCTCAAGAGTGTGAGCTCTGAGCAACAGCGGTTCGAGCCCCGGCCCGAGCTGAGCAGCCGCTGAGCTGCCAACAGGTGGCAGGATGGCTCAGCTAAAAAAAAAAAAAAATCTATTAAGATAAAAAAAGTGTGTATATCAGGTGAAAGTAACTTTGTTTTGCTGTAATTATACATATATAATAACATCACCAAAATGAAGTCAAAGGCTGCACAATGAAACACATCAGTGAAAAATATACCTTAGTAACTAAACGAGCTTAGATAAAGTCCAAGACAGTTCAATCTGATAATAAACCTTGCTCCATGTTTCAATAGTATTATGCACTATTTCTAATGAATAAAAATTGCATCAGTTGCCCACTTCATTTTGCTTATATAGTCTTAGCCATATTTAGAATCTGACATGAATTTTGCAAGAGATTTTAAGTTGTACTGACATTTAGCAGTAAAGAACATTTCCAGCTACAAGCAATTATAACCACAATCCATAAAGCATTGAGACCAGGTCACTGGTCTTAATTAGAGAAAGTTTTCTAAAATTTCCTTTGAAATAACTGGTATGCTAAATTTAACCCTTGGTCAAATTCACTGCCATGAATTGTTTACTATTATGCTTTTCCATGACTTTATAAGTAGTTTCTTAGGAAAATGAGTACAGTTAACATGTGACACAATCTTATTTGGCTATAAGGCTGGAGATGCTTATAAGATTAACTTGTGGCATATCTTACCACTATGCTATTCATGATTATAATAAAACAAATTTTAATTAGTAGGTAAGTCATTGCCTAATTAGGTGTCCTTACCTCAGGTAAGACAGGAAACAAGTGTAAACTATGTAAACAACTATCAAATAATGCTTTCACACACAATATGAAAGCCAAAAAGAAAATATATAAGTTTTGTGAAAGAAATTCATTGCTGTACTGTAGCAAATATATCATTTTCTAGCATTCTACTCATAAAACTGGAAAATGTTTTTTTAAAACGTTCTTCTTACCTGTGTATACAATTTTTGCTCTCAAGATACGACATACCAGAAGCAGCATCTAATGAAAATTTCACTAATTGTTTCAGTTTTATTTCATCCTTCTTCTTTCTCAGGAAGGAGAGAAAATCACCTCCTAGAAGAATTGAAAGATGAGCAATGAGACAAAATCATGACGAATGGCACATTTCTCACCTATTATAGATTACCTCTCAAAACAAAAAGCATTACACATCTGACCATGCTTTCCGCCCATTTTGTTTAAGATGAGTATAAAAGGAAGTATGAAAAGAGCACATCTTTTCAGAAAGCAGACACCATAAACTTTCCTAGATACAGTTTGAATACTTTAAGTGCTTCACATTGCATATTACCCAACACATGATTCAAATAAAGTCATCCTTTCTCCTCTGTCAAAATTGCTCACCAATTTGGCTAAAATTTCCTAAGAAAATTTATTGTCTCTAATACCAAATAAAAGATTGTAATTGTGAGTTAAACAAAAAAGTAAATCATATTGAATTAGTTATCAGATTCAGTGATTGCTGAAAACATAAAAGAGATTATTTATAACATCATCACTGACCGTAGAGCCAGAAAGAGGGGGGAAGAGAGCTATGATTTTGATAAGATTTACTTGCTGAGCCAGATCGAATTTTTGTACATCAAGTGGATTCCAGTGATTTCATCGAGAAACTCTAAACCAGCATGGTCCAAAAGAAATATAATGCAAGCTACACAGTAATTTTAAATGTACTGGTAGCCACATTTTAAAAAGTAACAACAGCAAAACAGTGAAATTGATTTCAATAATATATTTTTCTTTAGCCAATAGATAAAAAATATTCACCAACATGTATCATAAAAATTATCGTGGAGATATTTTACATCTCATTATCCCAAATCTTTAAAATATGATGTTTACTTTACATTTATAGGACATCTCTATCTGGATGCAAATTTTCACCTGAAATATTTGATCCATATTTAGATTTCATAAAATTTACAGTTAAAAAAGTAGGTTCATATACGTTATTCCAAACATGCTTAAAATTTTCTAATAATTGAATCATGCATCAATTTTTAAATCAATTAAAATTAAATGAAATTCAGAATTCAGTTTTTTAGAAGCACTAGCCACATTTCAAAAGCTCAAGGGCTCAGGAGTTACATATGGCCAGTGATTATCATGTTAAATAGCGCAGCCTTAAACTGTTCATTCATTCTGGGTCTTGTTTTTGTTTTTGTTTTTTTTAATTAAAGCTTATTGGGGAGACAATTGTTACTAAAGTTACATGATGCATTCATTCTTAACATAGCATTGAAGGGTATGGCTTATTTTTTGTTAGTGTACCGTGTACTGCATTAAAAAAAAGAAGCTGAAGTATATTGGAATGGTTGTTCTCTAAAAATAATCATTCGCACTTTCTCTTTTCTATTAAGCCTTCAGATTTTAAGTCAGATTTTTGCAAGAGAAATTAGCATTTTAATTGCCATTTCCTAATCTTTTTTATCCTCTTCATCAGGGATCTAGATTAAATGGAACAATTCTAGAGGTGAAGACTTCCTGGCTTTTTCTTTAATGAGAGTACCTAGAAAATAAGCACCCGCCAAATTCTCCTCATAATGTTCTCTTTTTCGAATGTCAAGTATTACAAAAATTTAGGTGGGCCATTTACAAAATCAATAAGCTATATTCTTAATAATAATTTTAAGTGTCAGTTTCCTTTTTTTTAGAATATCAAATGTATTAAATTACTAGAGAGATTATTGAAACAGTCTGTATCAAGCTAAACTTAATTTTCTGAACAAAACACATAAATGCAACAGTAAACAGCAAAATTAACCACTAATTTCTCAACTTGCATAGGTACCAAAAATGTCTGTTAAAATGGACGTGAAATCAATATTTAGTTCAAGTTATTACTTGGACCAACAGTCACATATATTAATTCTTTTTCTTAGATATATATGGGTCTATTTTAGAAAAATTGCACCCTTCTGGTCTTGAAACTGCATAGCATTTTGTTTAAGCTGTGGAATAACTTTCAAGTGAAAACATCTTTTCTGGAACTTGATTAAGGCAGTATATGACATAACCCTAGTGTTCTGTGGAATTCTAATATTATTTCTACCCCAAGTTAGCTCACATTCAGCACTTGTCCATCTGCCTCCTGCTCTTTTCAAAACTACTCCTTCATATGATCCTCCTCGCACCCCCCAGATCGCAAACCCTGTGAAGAGAACTATATCTCTGTTGTTCAATATTGTAACTTCAGCACCTACCATACAATGTCTAATGTAATAATACCTCAAACATTTCTTGAATGAATGTGTAAACAATGTGTATATATCCCCTTTGTCTTGCAGCTTATATGCTACCCATAGAGGACCATTTTTCATTAATTTTAACATTTCTTCACTAGCCCTTCTCCAGTGCTTAGAACTATGCTTTCTAAGTACTTGTTAAATGTTAAAATGTTTAGAAAAGGATGACATTACATTTCTCATCAATGGTGCCTGATGGATGCCATAAATTCTTTAAATTCCAACAATAAAACTTATAGCATATTTAAGACTCCGAGCTCATCTTGATAAACACTTCTGTAACACTACTGCCTTAGAAATTACATCATTTCAAGAAATGACTTGCAAAGAAGCCATCTTGGTAGATGACTGTAAAACAACAAAGTAGATATAGCTATTTCCAAATACTGTAACACAAAGGTACAGATGAAGGGGTGCCTGACTGCTTTTAGTTAACCCAACAATATTTCTGCCTCAGAGAAACTTCTAGTTTAGAATCATAAAATTATTAATTTCCAGTTTATACTTATTCAAGCCTCAGGCACAGTGATCTGAGAAAAGGAGCAGAGCTGCACCATTCCACAGCCCTACTCAGCTCCTTGGAGAACACTGGAGAAAGCAGCAAGGCCTACAGCAAAAATTAAATAATTATGGGGCCGGCCGAGTGGCGCGATGGTTAAGAACTGGCTTGGGACCCCAGAGGGCCCCGGTTCGGATCCCATATGTGAGGGCCAGTGACACTGCCCTCCACAGCTAAGATGCTGAACAACAGCTCAACCTGGAGCTAGGCTGCCGTGAGTCGTCAGTAGCGGTGGCGTAGGCTGCAGCCCCTGTGGCAGTGGGTTGCCATGGGCTACCATGTGTAGCCAGCAGCCAGCGTGACTGGCCAGCAGCCACTATGAGCAGCCGTCCAGAAGCCGGCGACTGATCTGCCTTGCCTGGGAAGAGCGCAATGATGGTGCCAACTTGGGCCAGTGAAGCAACGTCCCCCACAACTAGACCGAAGAACAACATGACAGCAACTTGTCTATTCCCCTTCCCTCAACTCCCCAATAAAAATATTGAAAAAAAAATTATGATTCTGTACTGAAAGCCTGAGCCCTGAGCAAGTGCAAACACTAAGGACCCTGAAGCAAGAAGTAAATTGCCCAGGGCAGAGAGTATGGAACTAAAGCTAGAATACCCAGAAAATAATTCAGACTGGGCTGGAAGTGTTCCCTTAGAAACAATACTTGATTGTTACTGTTAAGTGAAAGAGATTGGAGGCAGACCTCAGATCATGTAGTCCATGGTATTCACTGTGAGGTTACTTACTGTAGAGGACAGCGCCTGTTCCTTTGAACTCATTCGCTGGCCATTTTCATTAAGTGCCAAGTTAAAGAACCTCTCTTAGAATTTGTGATACACACAATAATCATATATGCAGTGCATGCACGCACACACACACATAGTGTGCATGTATTTACATGTATGTGCATGTGTGTGTATATGCATTTAGCACAGGGTACCCTACCTGATCACTGCAGTAAGGATCTTTTTTGTTCAAAATAGGCAAAACAAGATAATAAGTACGCTTTTGTAACTCTATCTTAACAAGGTTTACTTCTGCATAATTAGACTGCATATTAAAGCAAGAAGAGATGAGTGATTTTCTAGAATTCTTCACTAGTGATGAATTTTTAGGACAATACTTTTCAGGTTTTTTTATAGCCAACTTTGATTTACTAGGGAACACATGACATGCTGAAAAAAAGCATAAATACTGAAATCAGACTGACGGAAGTCTGATTCGCTATGTGGCCTCAGGTAAGTTGTTTCATTTTTCTAAACTTTAAAACAAGGATTAATTCCATTTACTTCTCAAGATAATTTTGAATACTAAATGTATCTAAAGCACTAAGTGTATGCCTAGCATATAATACAATAAACAATAGTACAACTTGTTATTGAAGTTATTTGTCATATAAAATCAGGAAGGAGTTGTAGTAGGGACTGGTTGTTTGTGACACATCTGTTGGCCTTCAGTCACCTGACCTTCCTTTAGGAGACTGACTGCCCGTTCCCCATTTTGGGAAGTATTAACTTCAACCCCAACAGTAAGGGTGGTCCTAGGCTGGCTTAAGTCAATCAGTGAAGTCCATTCCCCTGTGCCACTGGGGCCAGTAAGGTAATATAGGGAGATATTTCAGGGGTAAAGGAAACTTTGATTTTTGAGAGAAGTACTAAGAAGCATCCTCTACAGCTTCAGTGTGCAAGAATGTTGTATGTGCCATAAGGATTGGCAGCCTTCGAGTGAAGCTATCACCATGGAAAACAGAGAAGAATGAAGGAAAGAGAAGAGTTTGGGAACCTAACACTGCCTCAACAGCGACTTTCCTCTAGATTTTTCAATAAAGTGAATAAAATCTCTATAATTTATGTATATCTTCTGTACTAGCAACTCAAAGATAACTAATGGATAAAATAATACCTGTATCAGAAGATTGTTTAGAGAATTAAATAACATATATATTAGATGTCTGCAACAAGTAGGACATAATAAAAGGAACTGTTTTATTATTATTTTGCAGCCAACCTTTACTAACAGACTAGGAGGCTGTTCTTCTCAGTAGTTCTTAAAGATTTCTTACTCCAAGCTATGGAAATTTGGTCTTACCTATTGTTCAGTATTAATGGGACTCTGAGGAACTGACCACATTACACAAACTTGGAGAGATTATATAAACAAGAATACAAATTTATCAATTTGTCATTGGAGAAAAGGGATCATCAGGACTATACCACCAATGATTTCTTGTCACTGAATCATATCAAAATCTTAATATGTCCTCAAAGAGCTTCAAAGTTTATTAAATTAAGAGATACCAGTCCTTAGTGATATATAAAATATATAACTCATGATCTATTTAGGATATAAATTTGTTCCTGAGAAGTGTGGTTTAGTTGTGTTTATTTATACAGTTAAAGTAGGATAATAATCAAAGAGAATAATAAATTGTAGAGAGCTAGTTAAGGGGTTACACTTATGTCACTGTTCAGAGTTTATTTAAAAAAATAAACTTTTGCTTTTTAACCTGTAGTGATGAAAGTTGTGGCTATTACCCAACCAGTGAAAAATAAGGGGAAAAATCTATATGCTAAACATAAACAGTGAATGCTGATTCAACTTGTACTCCATGAAACACAGAATAGATTTTACATACTGGGAGACAAGCCAAAACAAGTTCTTGAAGAAGAAAGAAGCAATGCAAACACAGAAGCACAGGACACTGACTGCTACATCTGGGAAGTGTATACCTAGGAGAGATGGATTGGACAGAAAGAGATTAACCAAGGGACTGTTCTAGATGTCAATCAAGGTGATGAGCATTTATACTAAGAATTATCCAAAGAAAGACTAAAGATAATGGTACTGTAATAGCTATGTATGGTGTCAGATGGGTAGTAGACCTGTTGCGGTGATCCCTTTGTGAGGGGTGTAAATGTCTAATTATTATGTTGTTTTATACACCTGAAACTAATAAAAAAATACAGTCTTAGAGTTGGAAGATAGATTAAATATAATCTAATCTCTGTGACAAATTAACCATGACAGATGTCCTCCAACATCTTCTCGACTACTTTCAATGATGAGACACTTTCTTCCTCACAAGGTAACCCATTCTATCATTGGACATATTTGCTCCCCCCCCCTTACGTTAAGCCTAAAATGGCATAAAATAAATTGAAATCCTTCAATGAAGAAAAAAAAAAAGAAAGACTGAAGATTAGGTCTGAAAAGACTCAATAATAAGCTAGAAATGGATTAGTGTGTGCAGAAAGATGAGGAAGATGAAACACTGAAAAGGATTCCAAGAAGGTACTGGCTTTCCTGATCCATCTTCTTCTGTTTAAAGAAGTGCATACTGAACAGATTGTTACCTAAGCAGTGCAATTCAGCGAGGCCAAATGCAGAGCTGTGCGTGGTTTTCTCCATTTGTGTAATACATGACATTAGTCCTTTCAGACGAGGTTCCTTAATAGCCATGTTCTGCTAAGATTGCAGAATAGCGGGAACCTTTTGCATTTCTCCTTTACAGATGATCTTTGAGAACATAGCTCGATACAAATTACGGTAACAGCTCTATGAAATCAAAGAGAGCATTTCACAGCATTTTTAACTTGCTGCTTCAAGGGGCACCGGTTATAATCTTGTCAGACATTACATGAACTGCCACTACACATGCCAGAGTTAGCTTTCTCAAACCCTCAGATTGTCAATACCAAGAAGGTACTTTGGAAATGATGTTTTTTTCATATTGTACAGGAGGGAACTGAATTTACCTGATTTATTGTTAAGGTGGCGATTTTGGTGATATTATTGAAATACTAAGTTAAGTGTTTGTAAACTATGGCCTTCAGGCCAAAACCAGCACTGCCTGTTTTTTTGCAAATAAAGTTTTATTGGAAAACCACCATACTCATTCCTTTACACTTTGTCAAGGGAAGCTTTCATGTTGCAATGGCAGAGTTGTGATAGACTAAATGGCCTTCTAAGCCTAAAAATTTTACTACTTGGCCCTTTACAGAAAGTTTGCAAAACTCCCTTTTTAAGGTATTACTCAGAATTCCATATAACTGTGGTCTCTTTCATTTAAATAATTCTTATGATTGCTCTGTCTACTTTCAACCAAGATTTAACTTTTCACTGTGTTTTTTTGAACCAGGTCTCCATAGTGCTATTTTTTTAACGCTGAGAATGGAAGCTGAAAAGGCACATTCACCAATTAATTTTATGTCCTAAGACTGATATACATATTTGCACACAAAAACATACATACAGTGGGATAAATCCCCTACCACCATCCCATCCATCACCCACTGTCTGCCACCAAGGCAAAGGAGTTCCCCTGTCTGTCTCTCTGCCTCCCTGCTTTCATGCCAATCTAATCACTTTTACATGTTGTGGCTTCCTAGGCCCCTCAAAGCTGCCGTTGATTTAAAGTGTAAAGACAAGAATAGACAGGAAAATCAGGTGTATACGATGTTGTCGCTAAAGCTTGCCAGAGCACCCTTCAAATATTTAGATGCTACAATGGCATTTTTTTTAAATAAAAAAAACCAACAGTGGAATGTTTATTTCAAGGTCTCTGTCTGCTACAGGAAAACCTGCAGAGAAATAAAGAAGGCATCGACTAAAGTTTCCTTCGATAGATTTTTTTAAAAAAGAGATGTTGGGTAAAAAGACACATCCAAAAGTACATTTAAATTATTTTTTATATCAAAGCTTATTGGGATGACAATGGTTAGTAAAGTTATATAGGTTTAAATTTAATAAGAAAAAAATATTTATAAAAGCCAACGATATTTTTAGAAATTGAATTTAACTTAAGCTGGATATTTTAGAGACATTAAGGTCCCCAAATCAATGATATCAATGACTATGATAAGAACTATTACATAATTAGGAATGTATTTTTATATCTTTGTAGTTATACATTTTTGTTGGTCATAGTCAGAATTTATGCAAAGGTTTTGAACAGAAATACACTCACCAATTAAGAAACTTTCCATCAGATTATAAAAATATTGCTTTAAAATATACTTTTGAAGTACACATTGTAGCAAAGAGTTGGGAATGTCAGTATCCAGGAAAAAAAAAATCAAAATAAATAGGAGCCATTTTCACTTTTTAAAAAGTTGTGGTAAAAAACACCTCATAAATTTTTCCTCTTAATTTTAAATGTAGAGTATAATGTTGTTAACTGTTTGTACAACGTCTCTCTAGAACTTTTTTACCTTTCATGACTGAAACTCCATACCCATTGAACAATTCTGTCTTAAACAAGCACTACAGAAAAAGCCGATCCAAAGGGTCAATAAGCATATGAAAATGTGTTCAGCATAACTAGTCACAAAATAGCAAATTAAAAACACAATATCTTGATATTTCATACCTACCGGAATAACTATAGTTAAAAAAAACTGCCCATACCTCATGCTAGCAAGGATGTAGGGTAACTGAAGCTCTCATATACTGTTAGTAGGGGTGCAAGTTGGTGCAACCACCATGGACAGTATTTTGGCACGTTCTACTAAAGGTAAACATGTATATATACTGCAACCCTGCAGTTTAGCTCCAGGTAGATATACCCAATAGACATGTGCACCAAAATATATACATTCAAAATAACACTGTTCATGATGGCCCTAACAGGAAGCAACACCAGCGCCCACAAATTGTGGAATGGAAAAATAAATTGTGATATATTCATACAATAGAATAACATATAGCAATGAAAATGAAAATGAATGAGTTCCTGCAACTACAACGTGGATGAATCTCACAAGCATAATGCTGAACAACAACAACAAAGCCAGATCAAAAGGATACATAAGGGTGTGATTCCATTTATACAAAGTTCAAAGAAAGTACAAAACTAAGCTATTGATATTTTATAAGTGAGGAAAATGGTTACCAAGGGTGTGTATACTTTGTGACAATTTGAGCTCTGACTTATGGTTTGTGTACTCTTCTGTATGAGTTATATTTGTTTGGTCTAGGACTTTACCCTACTTACAAACTAATAAGTTATCCTGTTGTTTTTTTCATAGGTCAGAGACACAGGACTGTATTTATTCAAAGCACAGCAGGAGGGTGTTGTGAATAAGCCCGGATGGACTGATGCCTGCACACAGAGTGGGGAGCCGTACAGGGGAGGAATTTTGAGTTTGGGAAAGCTGCCATTTTATAGCAGGCAGTAAGTATGTCTGCTCTGTCTCAGCGGGAGATATTACCCTCATTTCTCAAAGCTGCTCACTACAAACACATCCCTGAGAAATGACCCAGGTAAAGATCAGTTTGGGCCTTGCATTCTTGGTATACCTCTTAAGACACGTCAGAATGCAAGCTATCAAATGCAGAGTATCTCTCAATATATTTTATTAAAATCTTTCTCGATTTTTATACTATAAAAAAAAGGAGATCAGAGGAATGCCATAAATATAATGCAACAAGATTTCAGCCAAACCATTTGACCCATCATTATAATCTTTGGTTAAAACAAAATGAGCCGGATAGAATTATAGTTAAGCGGATTTGTGGGCTGAACAAAGGCAGCCATGGAGTCTTAAGATTTGATAGAGATCTTTCAGAAAGTTATCTGGGGTGTGACTTAGAATTGCATGCTTGGCTCTCTCCTTCTCTATATTTTTATCAAGAATTTGGATGAAGACATAAAAGGCATACTACATATAGTACCAAAAACAAATAAATGAAACTGTTCTGGTATCCTAGAAGAAACAAAAACACATTTCAGTTGATATCAAAGCTGTTTTCAAACATGTTAAGAGTTTGTTTTTTTCTTTTTTTAAATAAAATTTGATTAAATCATTTCTGTATAGGAATCTAAAGAACAGAATAAATGAACAAACAAAATGGAAATAGACTCAGAGATACAACGGAAAAAAAACCCTGATGGTTGCTAGATGGGAGGGGGGTGGTGATGGGGGAGAAGGTGAGGGGATTAGAAAGTACAAATTAGTAACCACAAGATTGCCATGGGGATACGAAAGACAATTTAGGGAATATAATCAACAGTGTTGTAAAGAACAGGGTGTCAGATGGGCACTTGTTTTATTAGGGAGACCACTTCATGGACTGTGTAGATATCTGACCACTGTGCTGTACAGCTGAAGCTGAATAATATTGAATGTCAACTATAATTAAATATAAATATATATATGTATACACACGCACACACACACACACATTGGGGTGCCAAAAAAATGTATACAAATTTTAAGCGATGTTATCTATGTATTAATTTTTGAAGTTGAATTGAATTATATAGCTATGTTTAGTATGATATTCGCTCAAAAGATGGCAATCATTAAATGAATGCTAGCATTATTCATTGCATTATAATTTTAATAGTTTTTTCCCTTTCTTAAAATGTGTATACATTTTTTTGGCACCCTCTGTATCTATATATGGGGTGCCAAAATATGTATACAAGTGGACACTTTGGTCAACGTTGCTCAAGCAGTAGTTCACTGTAATCAGAAGTGTCTGGATGCTGATGATAACTTCTTATAATTGCAGATGTCAAATGTGACGTATTCATCTTTTGTTATCGGTATGTATTGAGTATTACAATTTTAATAGTTTTTTTCTGTCTTAAAATGCGTATACATTTTTTTTGGCACCCTCTGTATATAATTACGGGATGTGGAGTACAGCATAGGGAATAGTCAATGGAATTGTAACAGCTTCAGAGGAGTAAGTAGTAGATTGGGGGAGGGGGGTTATCACTTTGTGAGGGATGTAAATGTCTAATCAGTATGTTGTTTTGTACACCTGAAACTAATTTTAAAAAATCATTTCTGTATAACTTCATGATTTCAAGTTAGGTTTCTATTTTTAAGCGTGCTAGGATACCATGTTTAAATTACTCCTTCAAAAAGACTAAGAGTAATCCTCATGTATGGGTTCATGCTATCTTTACACCTTCAAATACTTGCTTTAGAAGAATTTAACCACTTTTTTGCTTAGAACAAAGCTATATTGCTGAGCATTTAGAATTAAAAAGTACAGAGTGGGTACTTGTGATGAGTCTGACATATTTACACAATGATGAATAGTCAATGATAAAAAGATGATTTTTCATATTGAATAAAATATTTTTAAATTTCCTAGATGGATGGCTTTTCTAGTTGATTAAATCCTTAATTTGATGTCTCTTAGGCAAACATATATAAGACTATTGTATTTTAATAAAGTACACCAAATATAATTATTTTGGCAATATCTTATTACAAGCAGTACTTAGTCCATAAACATTTGGAGTTTCAAAGAGAATCAGGGAAAAAAATTCCCTTTCCCTGAGAAGGAAAACGCTTGGTAGACGAGTTTAATATTAAAAGTGTCTTGCATGTGTTTAATAGTTTACATGTACTGTTATAGTCATTATCTCACTGAACCCTCTTAACAATACTGTAAGTATTAACTGACTTGCCCAAGAATAAGTTAGGGGCAGTGCCAAGTCTCAAATCCATGTATTTTCTCTAGAGGTCAGAATGTAGTTTCATTCTTGCTTTTACTAATGTAGCTGTAGCTGATATTAAGAACAATGCATACAAGGCAGAAAAGATAGCTGATATTAAGGATGGTGCACAAAAAGCAGACAAGTTTAAGAAAGGTGAAGAGGGCTGGCTTGTCGCATCCTCGGACTCATTACTGGGCACACTAGAAATAAATAACTGGAGTCTGAAGACCTGAGATTGTGCAGTGGCTCTGGCCATGTGGCCTTGGGCAAAACAGTAACTTCTCTGGGCCTCAGCCTCATCAGATATAACCTTGGCCTATAATCACCACATCACAGGGCTGCAGTGAAGATTCGTGGAGCTTGGCACAGAGCTCCACACACAGAAAGCTAAAAACTCAAGAAATATTCACTCTTATTGTTGCTTTGCTACTAACATTGTTATACTGAACTTCCCCCAGACTTTTAGAACTATGTTGCTGCAGAATTATAAAAAAGCACACATATCCACTAACAGACAGAAGGCAGCCATTCGGAATGACCACTAAAATCACCACACAAACCTGATGTTCTGAGACTAAGAGAGAATAATAACATGATACAACATATTTCAATTAGAGCACACTACTAAATTTTTCTTTTAGTCTAATGTAGACATATTGCTAATGTTGCGTCTATCATAATAGATTCTGCCACTACTCTATTACGTGTGAATGCCTCGTGTCTGAAATTGTATTGATATCTTGTTGCCTGGTCAGCTCTCCGCCCCTTTACTTGGCTATCTTGCTCCTCATATACAATTTGGCTTATGTGCTGATATAAATTCTATAAAAAAGAGTCACAAAGAAAAATAACTTTATACATAATTAACACAAAAACTTAGGTGGTGCTATAAAGGTTCCAAATTAAAAAATTAATCTTTGGAAAGTGATTTTCTAATAAAAACTGAAAGCTTTTAATGTTAAACAGTGTGTGTCCCTCTGAAACAGCTTCCAAATTGTTTTTCCATGATTCTTTTCCGAAAATACATTATAAAAATAATAAATGCTAATATATTTTATTATGCTTATAAATATATGTACCACTCAAAGGTGGAGAATTCTGGGTAGAAGGAAAGCAATATTTAATAATAATGTATATTTATGGCAAGATCTATGATTAGTTTCCAACCATGATTAGGTTAGATGTATTTTTAGGTGGTGAACAGGTACATGTTAAAACTGCTTAGCAAATGCCAATTCTAAGATCTCTTTATCTAGAAAGTAATATTCGATAGTTATGTACTTTTATGCTTTTGGTATTGATTTGCAGATCACTTTTAAAGCCAGGTGTAAGATAATGTACTATGCTTTTATAAAAATAGAAAAGCAACTAGCAATGATGTTATTGGGATAGCTATATTTTCTTCCATTAAACTTTTTCTGTCTTATCTAATCAGAATTTTTGAAAGTATCCTTTGCTTTAAGAAAGACCAAGGAAGAAGTAATGAGAGATGATGAGAGACAGAGTTAATGATTTGGGAGGGAGAGTGTACAGAGGAAACAGAACAAAATTAGAAAATAATTATATATGCAGAACTTTCAAGCTCAAAAACTGATTTTAGTCTAATTAGCAATACCAGGTTGAGATAAAAATTCAATTTGATATAACATATATCATTATATATGTACAATACTAAGAACAAGACATCAATTCATTAGTCTTGCCTCATTTTATACATAATCATGTTTTTAATAAAGTGTTAATATTAATATTAGCAAATAAAAACTAGCTCACATTTCACATCTATAACATAATGTATTTGAAAAGTAGCTTTTTCAATGAGTCCAATTTTCACTCAACAGGACACACAAATCCCAAGGTTTATTTATGATCAACTACTGTAAAAAGTTATAGCAGCACATGCTTGGCAGTGTCCAATAGTCAAAGTTTATATCTGTCTGCACAGTATATAAAACAACTTTAATGTCCATTCTATTGGGTTGTCAGAAAAGTCATGATGTATTTTGTCTATGTTTTTCAAAGGTCATTTATTTATATAAAGAACAAAGATCAATCAATGATATATTGCCCATTTTGTTTGATAACCTTTTGCTATCTTTCAGTGAGCTTCATAATTCCTCGTTCATAGAAGGACCTGTCTTTATTTGCAAACGAAAAACTGAACAAGGTGCTGATTTACAGCCTCATCTGAATTGAACGTTATACCACACAAGGAGTTTTGAAGATAGTGAGACAAGTGGAAGTCTGACGGCGCAAGGTCAAGCGAGTATGGTGGGTGTGGCAATACATTCCCATCTAAGCTCCAATAATTTTTGACGTGTGATCAAACTTGTGTGTGGTCTTGCGTTGTCACGATGGAACACAACTCTTTTACAATTAACAAGCTCTGAACGTTTCTGGATAATGGATTCATTCAAACTGTCCAATTGCTGACAGTACACATTCAAATTGATTGGTTCCTTGGTAAGGAGCTTGAAAAACATGACACCTTTAAAATCCCACCACACTGAGAGCATAACCTTCCTCTGATGAATGTCTGCTTTCGATGTCTTTTGAGGCGAATCATTACGTCAGGACCAAGACCATTTATTTGTGCATCACATTGTTGTAAACAATCCACTTCTCATCACCAGTTATCAGTCACTTCAAAAAAGGATCAATTTCCTCACGTTTAAGGAATATATTGCAGATGTTTATATGCGCCATCAAATGAACTTTGTTGAGTTCATGCAGAACCCAAATATCGAGCTTGCTTACATATCCCAGCTTCTTGAGGTGGTCGTGAACACTTGAATGATGGATGTTCAATGTTTCTGCAAGCTCTCGTGTCGTGTAACATGGGTTTTACTCGACCAATGCCTTTATTTTGTCGTCATCAACGTCAGTGGGCCTCCCTGACCAAGGAGCATCGTTGAGATCAAAATCACCAGTATGGAATTTCGTGAACCATCATTGGCACTGACGTTCTTGTAGAGCCTTGTCACCGTAAACTTTATGCAACTTTTCACAAGCTTGATGCACGTTCTTCTCTTTATAGAAGTAAAACAGTAAAATATGGTAAAAATGCAGTTTGGTGTTCCATCTTCAACTTGTTGTAAAATCTCCCAAACTCAACCAAATCGCTCAAATTTTTTTTTCAGAATGAAGCTAGAAATGTCAGCTGTCAAATGACATAGCAATAACATAGATGCGAATGACTCTAGTACTTCCAAAAATGAACTAGTGCTGTCTGTCGTAAACATGCATTGTGACTTTTCCAACAACCCAATACTATGAAAGTTTTAACTATCTAAAAAAGTGAAGTAAAACAAATGAAATCTTTCCTTGATCACATTTACAACTATTTATTATCATAGCAACTTAGATGTTATTCAAGCAGAAAGACCTGCATGGCTCATCTTTCTGAAATGGAGAGCACACACACCTCAGCACTGCTGTGGAAATACAAGGTCATTTTGAAAGGTCCTTGACATCAACATCTTCTTTCCTCTTGGCAAAACCCTTGTCATTTTGCCTGGAATCCTGCCAGAGCCCATCCTAACTTGGACTCTTCATAGCTTAATCATTACCCACCATAACTATTAAACTCTTCATAAATCTATCTTCAGTACACTCAGGGGATGAAGACAGTTTAGCCAAATTATTTTATTATTTAACACTGTCTTAGATACTGTCTGGTTTTCCATACATCCTGACACATTTCAGAAATTGTTATTCTGTGCATTCCTCTCCATTTCTGGCAGGCTTTGAGCTCTCCAAAGAACACTTGTCCTCCAAACCACCTACTTACTATCCACTTGTTTTCTAACCTTGATTTATCTATCTCTTGTTATGAATTCCTGAGTCTATGAACTGCGATTTTGCTTGGACTAGCTTCCAAACTCTTTCCTATTACAAATAAGTACTTTTTATATTTCATCTCAGAATCATATTTCCTTCAATATTTATAGTTGACTTCAGATAAAATGTTTGTTCCATTGAAAGCTTCTACTGTGTTTGTATATTTATTTTCCTAAAATCTAAAGGTTTTATATTTTAAAATATCAAGGAAAAACTTACAGACCTACACATTAATAACACTCTTTTCTGGGACGGCTGAGTGGCGCATTGGTTAAGAGCTGGCTTGGGATACCAGAGGGCCCCGGTTTGGATCCCACATATGAGGGCCAGTGACACTGATCTCTACAGCTAAGATGCTGAACAACAGCTCAACCTGGAGCTGGGCTGCCGTGAGTTGCCGGCGGCGGTGGCGTAGGCTGCAGCCCCTGCTGCAGTGGGTTGCCGTGGGCTACCGTGTGTAGCCAGCAGCCAGTGTGAGCAGCCAGCGTGAGGGGCTGTCCAAAAGCCAGCGACTGATCTGCCTCGCCAGGGAAGAGTGCAATGATGGTGCCAACTTGGGCCAGTGAAGCAGCATCCTCCAAAACTAGACTGAAGAACAAAAATGATACCAACTTGTCTGTTCCCCTTCCCCCAATTCCCCAATAAAAAATCTTTAAAAAAAAATAGCACTCTTTTCTGTGAAACTAAAATTTAATTGATTGCTAATGCTCTAGTAGGAAGAGAAAGAAATAAATGCCTCAGATTAATTTTTAATTAGTTAATTAACATTTTGACTAAACAGTCTGGACCAAAATAAGTAACTACTAGTGCTTTGAAAATACGGACAATTTTCAAAAGTTGGCTATTGTTTACTCTGAAGTATTTGGGCACAATAGGAATCTGATAGCTCATTAAACTGAAAATCCAATCTATAACTAATGTTACTCCTCAGTTCAGATTAATTAGTTTAGCAGGAGCTAGTATATACTAAGTACTTAGAATCCGTTAAGATTTATGCCACCTTCTTTACATATATTATTTAACTCTTGGACATTATTACTTTCATCCCTCTTTTTATAAGTAAAGATGTTGAGGCTTACAGAGACTCCATAACTTTCCCAAAGTCACACATCTAGAAGCAACAGAGTGGAAACTTAAACACATATATGGCTCCGAAGCCATAGGGGTCATATTTACACTGGCAAAAGCCACTCTAAGGTATACCATCTTCCAACCAACAATTATAATGAATTTTTAATTTCACTGAACATTTCCTTTAAGTTTTGGAGTGAATAACAATAGAATATCACAACTGATCAGTGAGAAGCCTCAAATACTTTGGGGCTCGGTATTTTTTGCACTGGTCTTTGTCAAACAGTTCTCTAAAAAAAAAAATCCTACCTCCAAAATCAAGTACACTGGGATGAAATAAATTTGGTCAAAAAGGACATAGAGATAAGAAAAAAATACTATTTGATACTATTATTCAAAAACATTTAAATCATACTATGATCGTAACTAGGAAATGAGGTTTATTTGGCCATGTATTTATAAATTCATCTCTTATATGTACCTGCTTTTACACATAATGTCGTGGAGACTTCTGGAAACATAGGCTTCACAGGAGCCACTCACTATCTTTTCTAGAAAAATCTCTTGAGTTCAGATCTATGCTGCCTGAACTGTTGATTCAGAGGTCTGAAGTTTGCAGAATATTCATGAACCTTTCCTATAACATATCTGTTTACATATTCAAGACAGTAGAATTTGCCATAAAATGTACCTCCATATAAGAACAAACATACATGTACAAAAATTTTTACGAAGTACTTTTTGTGGTAATAGATGACTAGAAAAACAATCATCAAGCAGGACATAAACAAATGTATGCAACTCGTAAAAGAATAAATTAAACCTATATATACTGATGTAAAAAATATCCTAGATGATTTGTCAAGTAAAAAAATAAAGTACAACAGTGTATATGATAAGCTATCATTTGTGTTAGAAAAGAAAAGATATATATGTATATATGTTTCCATTTGCACAGAGAAGCTTTGAAAGAATAAACTGAAATTAAACAACAACAAACACCACAAAAATACTATTGGGTTGTCGGAAAAGTCATGATGCATTTTTGCAACGAAAGACATAGAAAAAATGTTTTCCGACAACCCAATAGTAAGACTGACTGCCTCCAGGAAGAACTGCAAAGAGAATGAGGGCCTGGGAGATTTTCATTGTATTTCCTATGTATTCTTTGAAAGTAATACTTAAAAAAAAAATCTTACCCCACTGCCTAAAACACAACTGCACTGGGAATATAATTGAAAATTGCTTCCCGAGACCTATGAGGCCCTTCATTATTCCATCCCTTCTACCTTTTCAACGTCACCTTATGCCAGTCTCCCAGGCTCAGTATGCCTCAGTCATTCTACCCTACTCCTGTTTCTCAAATACAAAAACCACTCCTACCCATAGCTTTTGTACCTGATGTTCCCTTGTGCCTTTCCCTAGCCCTTTGCAAAGGTAGATTGTTTCTATCTTTCAGGTCTTAATACAAATGTCACCTCCTAGAGTTGTTTCCTAAGGCCTCTAATATAAACTACGTGCCACGTGTAACTATATCTCTATCAATGCTCTTTTTACAGCAAAGTTTGAAATAATACATTTATTTGCAATTATGTAGTGTTAAATATATGCCTCGCCTACTACACTGCATTCAGTGAGAGAAGAGAGCATGGATATATTTTTCACCAGTGTATACGGTGTATGGAATATAGCTATGGCTCAATAAGTACTTATCAAGTAATTAATCCAAATCTCAATAATAGATTTATAAAGACTGAAAAGTCTTCAAGAAAAACAGGTATATTTCTAAGTTTCAAAGTCATGTAAATACAGGATGATATATGTGTTTCCAATAAAGATTGTCGTTTTGAGGGTTTATTTTCATCAAAACTGACTGGTTTGAAATATTTTTGAAAGAATAATAAAGCTCCTTCAAATTACAGCTTAATTTAAAAATCTACTTTGAAGAGGATTGAAGAATATAAATTTGATTCAAATAAATAATCTCAATGGTATAATATTAATAAAATTTGCATATACAATTACCTCTTTTATTTTTAAAAGACACTTTTAAACACATAAAAAAATTGCAAAAAGACAAGTATTTGAGTCTTTTATCCTATTTAAGAAATGATAGATGTTAACTCTAGAAAGAGTTTCTTTTTTAATTTCAGTAGCCAAGATAGAAAATATGGAGATCCAACCACTAGCTGATAGTAAATATCTTCTTAAAGATAAATTCATTTCATAGTCTTTATCAAAGATCCTGGAAAAGTTCTCAATAGTACCATACACTAACATGTAAGAGAAAGGGGAAAAAGGCAAAGCATTGTCTTAAAAAGCAGGTGCTAACCTGAAAATATTTAATATATGTAATCTCTTAAAATACAAAATTATTAAAGGTGCTATATAAAGTCATTTCTTTAATCTCTTTCAGTTTGCTATATAAAGCCTTTCATTTTGCAGGCAGATATTGTCAAATATGACGCTGTTTTCTCAAGTTTCACACAGAAAACTTTAGGCAAATTTATATTTTCTAGCAAAAGCTGCATTTTCTAGGTAGGTTTATTAGGCTCCCAACTCAGGCACAGCTGTATCATAGTCTATAGTCAACAGTCTAATAGAATAATAGGCTATTAGTCCATATGGACAAATAGTCAATAGACATAATCAACAGTCTAGTAGACTATTGAATCATAGTCTTCCTGGAACTGAAATTCATGCCCATAAATAGGTACCAATGATAATCTACTTAGGTTTTACAGAAAAGAGCAAATGAAGGCAAATAAAGAATAGAAAAGTTCCACATACACAAAATCTTGCTATAATGACAGTTTCTAATATTATTTTCACATTTTCAACGCAAAAGTCTATACAATGCTTAATATAAAGTATGATCCCTCAAGATGAATTTGTGAAGATATTTTATGTTATATAACATATAGAAACCTAGAAAGGGAAATAAAGAGTGCCTAAATGAGAAGAGAGATATTAAATATGACCAGAAAACAAATGAAAAAATGAGAAAAGAAAAATGCATAATGGAATTTCAGAAGTAATTAATTTGGCTGGCCATAAAATGAACATTTAGCAAGTAGAAGATTGATTTCATCCTTAAAAGAATATTCAAATTTATGCAGGGAAACAGAAGACAAATATATGTATATAATATGTATATAATATATATAATATTTATATAATATATAATATATATAATATTTATATAATATAATATATATAATATTTATATAATATATAATATATATTATAATATATAATATATATGATATTTATATAATATATAATATATATTTATATTATATAATATATATTTATATAATATAATATATAACATACTATATAATATACACATATTATATAATATATTATATAATATACACATATTTTATAATATACACATAATATATAATATATTATATTATATAACGTATTATATAAATATATGTATATATTATATAATATATTATATATTCCTCCCCCATCCACTTGACACAACAAAATAGACACTTAGGCTTGGAAGGCCTAAAAGGTATTCAGTATTATGAAATTTGTTATAATTGTGAAGCTCTATTTACATTATTCACTTTTTAAAATTAAATTCACTGGGGTGACAATGGTTAGTGAAATTACATAGGTTTCAAGTTGAAAGCTGATAAGGACAGGGAGAATCTAGCATGTTCAGTTTAGGGTTATCAACACAAGATGACTCCTTAAATTGAAATAAATTGTTAACATGATCTACAAGGCTTTATATGATTTGAATCCCGTTCCCTCTCTCTCACCTTATCTCCTACTCTCCTCTGACCTTCACTTCATCCGCACTACTCTTTCTGCAACTCCATGAGTCTGGAATACCCATCCTCTAGATATCTATATAGCTTGTTCCCTCACTTTCATCAAGCTTTTATTCAAATGTTCTGCCCTTACTGAGGCCTTCCCTGGTCACTCCAAGACTTTCAACCTCCACTCATCCCAACGATTACTATCTCCTTTCCTCTATACTTTATTAATACCATTTAATATACTACACATTTTACTTATTTATGTAACATATTTCTTCCCCCACTTGAATGTATGCTTCATGAGAGAGTGAGTTTTTGCTTTTTGTGGGGTCTTTGGTAGGCTTTCTTCAATATTGAATCCCTGGTCCCTGGCATACACAGTAGGCATTCAGTAACTGTAGAGTAAATGAATGAAAAAACCTAACAGAATATTTAGCTTAAATATTTCTTAAGTAAAATTCTATTTAAAGAATACTGGTATCTATGAGTAGAGTGATATACATTCTCAAATATTAATGCATAAGGTTTTCATTTCTTCCACAAATTTAGAAAGAGTCCAAAGTTTGTTTGGCTATCATTTCTGAATAACAGAATAACTAACAACAAGAAAAGGACAAAATTTATAAGCAAAAATAAGATAGCATTATGATATCTTTGGCTAATGCTAACAAGAAGCATTTGCTTGGTTTCTACATAAAACAATGTGAATATTTATGGTATGCTTCAATGCAAGCAGGAAAAAAAAACAATATATACATTCACTTTTCATCATGAATAAAGTATTTTTTTGAATAATTTTGAATCAACTGATTTCCCGTAGTCTTTTAATCTTGAAAAAATAGTTTGTGCTCCCCATTGTTTTAATTAAATGATTGTTTTCCTTATAATTCTGACAATGTAAAAATTTCATTAACAGGCATTATCAGATTCATACACATTGGATAAGGTATAGGGGAAACCTGTTAATTTGTAAAAACAAGACTATATGTAAACAAGATTATATGTAAAATCTTATTTTTTATTTCAGTGAAATTCACCAGTTTTACTAGTCCTATTCATCCTTCTAACATTTGCATCAAATATAGGTAGGCTTTCACAAATAATGCAGATTTCCTTATCATTTAAAATATTACTTTAAACTTTATGTCTGAGTATTTTAGGGCTTTTCCTTGTATACTAACAAAAACTTAAAAATGACAATCTAACAAAACAACAGTAAAACTAATCAGTATCTTCAAGAATTGCTTATGCACATGGAAGAAGGCATATGTGTTCATAGCTCCTACACTTTCAATCATTGAGGAACTTCAATTACCATAAAGTCATTTTACAAATGGATCTAAGAGCAAGAATATGGCTGAGAACATGCTTTGTCCTGCTCACCAGGCTATCTGCCTCCTTGCTGGAGGTACTTACAGGTATAAGTACCATCAGATCCTGAAAACATAAAAAACACATGGCCACTATTGCTCAGATATACACAAGGCATCTATGGCTCAAATGTACCATGAAACTTAATGTTTGTTATAACATATCAACACTTGCTCACTGATAGAGGAAAAAATTCCCTAGGCACTTCATTAAAACCACTCAAGTCAAAGAGGTAATACAGTAATAGTTATATTTTAGGTTTCATTTCTCCTATCCTTTTTCTGGGTTAATGTTTTTAGCATTTAGCTCAACCTCTGGGAAAGAAGGTGCAGGAGTGGAAGGGAGTTGTTTCCCTGCAAAACAACAGGAAAATGCCAAGGCCGCCTATGTGGAATACCACCAGGTTGTCCATTTAAGTCATGTGTAAATTAAGTAATTTCAAAAGAGATTAGTGCTTTTAGTGTCTGGAGAAATGACCAGTTTCAACTATTCGATCAGCATTTGTTCTAGGATAGTAGGCATCAAATCAAACATTAGGGCAGCCCAATGTGTCATTTGGCTGAGAGAGAAATATCAGTTTAAAGGTGCTATCCTTTTCAAATGTTGTTTTGGAAGTATTTTAATTATATCACCATCTATCATCTGTGATATAAGATGGTAACTGCATGCATTTATTTTGCTTCCCATTAATGTGATACACTTGAACTACAAAATAAAGATCAATGTCTAAGGTTAGATATTGTAACATCAGTTAATATTTTTAAAAAAAATCACCTATTCTCCCAAATTGAAATTTACAAGGGACTATTTTATTGTATTATAATTTTTTTTAACAAGAGACTATTTTATAATTACACTCATTGAGACTCATACCAAATTTGTTTTAAAACACTATTCTATCAACATCTCTAAGCAACACAAAGTAATAAGTAATAAATAAACTGCACAAAATTAGATTCTTCTTTAGGAATTTATTAGCAACATAAAAAATTCAGCCACTTAGCTGACACATAATTTTTGGTACAAAATATTAATTTGAAAATTGCTCTGTGGTCCTTTCTCTTGAATTTAAAATTTACTGCTGTGAAGTAATGTTGTACCACTGCCAAAGGGTTACATCTATGTACAGCAAGGTTCCAGTTCAGATTTTAAGGCTCTCTTTTAGTGATTGCCAGGAGCCATGTTCCTTAATCTTTGGTTGGCACATTTACTTTTTCTACACTTATGATGAGTGGAAGAAACAAATGCCAAGCAAGCATCCAGGGCCAAAACATTGGGAGTCTGTTATCAAAGGAATAGGAATTGTCATTTCTAGTGACTCCCATAATAACCTCCTATTCTGTAATGTCACATAACTGAAACTGATTCTATTAAAATCACATGAAAATATAAAATGTCAGGATGAATTGGAGGGTAAAATGTTTATTTTTAAAAAGAATTTAATCTGCTGACAAAATTTAGTGAAATTACCTAGAGAAATTTCAAATGGGAATGAATAACTAAAAGAAAAGGAATTCTCACAATGGGAAGATTTCTACTGGAACATTAGAGAAATGTGTGAGGACAATAATAATAAACATGCTTAAATTTCTAAGGTAAATTCTAGAAAATATAAACTATATGAATTTAATCCCTTTTTAAAAGCATGTTTTAGAGGTGAGATTATATTTTGATGATGTCTAAAACCTGGTGAAAAATTCTTCAATAATTTTGAAAGTTCCAAGGTCATAAGTCATTTTAAAATTAAGATAAGTTTGAGGATTGCCCAGGGGGCACATATCTGTGAAGGCTGAGGAATGTACCTGATAATATAACATTCAATTAGTTCCGGGAAGTACTGAGCTCAAACAGAACATCTGGGTCAGAAAGAAGGAAGCCATTACAAATCTCTAATGAAAGAAAAGGTGAAGACGGACATTTTTTAAGGCTTGCTAAAATTAATCCTCCACCCAGGATCTACAGAGACAGTGTTCTTTGTACATAGAGATAAAGGTGCCTTAGTCTCCTATTCATCATTGTGGCAGCCCTAATTTAACCACATATATGAAAACAAATGCCAGATGCCCGGACCATAAATATTCCTTCAAGTCTTGCTTGTCACTTAAGCAAAAACTCCCATAATTTCCTTCATTTGAATTTCTAAGTAATATGCAACTTATTTGCAAGATAAAATGGGGGGTCATCTTTTAGCATATTAGAGCTTTCGGGGTTTTGTTTTTATTATTTCTTAGTTCCATTTAGAATTGTCTTTTGTTTGATTTTATTTATCCAGCAGCCCATAGGCAAGGCAAATAAATAAAGTATTTGTAATTCAAGAGATGATTCCAATGAACACATAATCATCTTGGAGTAGTCACTCTGAACTTGAATTCTCAAATGCTTATAATCTCTTCAAACATAACTGATTAAAATATGTTTCAGATTTATGATTCCAATGGGTTCAATTATCTGACGAGAACATGAGAGTATTAAATCTTTGCATAATACATTGTTGAAATGGCTTGCCTATTAGACACTAAGCAGTTATTAAATTTTGCTTTTAACCTACCAGTTTTATAAATCTTCCCTCCACAGCTAGATCCCTGTAGAGAAAAAAGTAACTCAAATAAAAATTTCCCTGTTAACAGTGATAGCTATTTACTTATCTGTGAACAAGGCTGAAAAATTATGGAACATGGATTCATGTTATTTGCCCATAGGGTATCTAGCACAGACATTGATTTGAATTTTCATTTGTATTTTCAATCCATAAAAGGATTATATATTTTGACCCACTTATAAATTGAAGGATAATAAAAAATAGAGCACTATTTTCCCACTTGCTATTTAACAAGTCACTTTAAGATTGTCCAAACTTCTTTTAGCTTATTTGTAAACGAAGATAAAAATACTGCCTGGTAGAACAAATGACATAATGTTAATTAAAGTGCTTTGACACTTTAAAATATATGTAACTATAAAATATTATCTATTATATTATTTTCATAAGAATGAAAATTAATGGCCTATTTCCCCACCATGCCTTTTGTAAACTGAGGAAAGGGCAGAAACGCTGTTTTGGAGTAGTCTGAGAGTTTAAGAGAGGTTTCAAATTTAACAAAAATTTTCCTAACAACTTAATTATTATAGGTTAGAGTTAAAATTTAGGAGCCATTTAATCTAGCCATTTTGGTTTTACATATAAGGAAAGAAAGATCCATGAAGGTTAAATATTAAGTCATACAAACAAAACAGTCACAAACGGTGGAAAGGGAAGAACTAAAGACAAACTTCATGCTTCCCAATTTGTTGTCAGGTCATCTGGGCTAGAAAAACCCAGGGTTAGGATTAGAGTTAGGGGTAGGGACTGGTTCAGAGTTTGGGTTAAGTTCTGGCTGGATTATAGCATTTTAATGAGTCACTTTTTTCTCTTAGCCAATTATAAACAAAAATGATAATAATTATATAATACATAAAATAATTATGTATTAAGCACTATAAAATAGATATATAGCTATATAAGCATCTACAGATACATATAATGTGTATTTACATATAATCACATATAGTCCTCACAACAACCCTATTATTCTTACTTTACAGGTGAGGGAACTAAGGCACAGACGGGTTAAATGGAGCAAGATCACATGTTAGAAGTGTCTGCACCAAGCTTTTGCAAACCCTGCCTGGCCCTTGGGCTTTTTTCTGTTGTTTTTTTAACTAAGAGCTATACTGAAACTCACTTTACAACCTAAAATTTATCTCTTACTGTACAATTGGAAGAGTTTTGAGAAATTTACCGAGGTGTACAACCACTACCACGATCCAGTTGACAACACTCATCACTCCAAAAAGATCCCTCATGCTTGTATATACAGTCAATCCCTATCTAAACCCCCAGGAAACCGTAAATCCGCTTTACAGATGTCTCTTCTGAGCATTTCACAGAAATAGAACCATACAACATGCAGTCTTTTGCATTGGACTTGCATTAATTAGCATAAAGTTTTTGAGGTTCATCTATATTGTAGCATGCATTGGCTCCTTTGTCTTTATTAACAGTATCTATTGTATGGATATACACTGTTTTTCCATTCGTCAGTTAATAGACATTTGGGTTGTTTCCACTTTTTGGCTATTATGAATAACGCTGCTATGAACATCAGCATACAGATTTTGTGTGAGGACAGATTTTCAGCTCTCTTGGGTTGAATCAGAAATCTTAGACCTAGAATCAGAAATCTTGGTTCATATGAAAAATTTATGTAACTTTTTGGGAAATGTGAAACTTTTCCAAAGTGACTATATTATTTTACGTCCCATGAGCAACATATGAGGGTTCCGGTTTTTCCACACCCTCATGAACACTTACTAAGCTCTCCATCGCCACCCTCTACAGCAGCGGTTCTCAACCTTCCTAATGCCGTGACCCCTTAATACAGTTCCTCATGTTGTGGTGACCCTCAACCATAAAATTATGTTCGTTGCTACTCTATAACTGTAATTTTGCTACTGTTATGAATCGTAATGTAAATATCTTTTTGTTTTCCGATGGTCTTAGGCAACCCGTGAAAGGGTCGTTCGACCCCCAAAGGGGTCGCAACCCATAGGTTGAGAACCGCTGCTCTACAGCCTTTCATTGACAATGGATATATGTCAGATAAGGTTGAAATGAGAGAGATGGAGTGGCTAAGAGAATGGAGAAGTCATGGAGACAGAGATCTTTCCACTTTTTCAAAGGCAAACAAGTTTTTTATTTCTCTCTAATTTAAAGACTCTTTGACAGCAGTAGTTGGTTCACAGAAAAATTGAGAACATAGAGATTTCCCATATAACCCATATGCATGCCAACTTCTCCCCCCTCACAAACACTCTCACNCCAACTTCTCCCCCCTCACAAACACTCTCACACACACACACACACACACACACACACATACACACACACACACACACACACACACAGTCTCCCCCATTCTCAGCACTGGCCACTGAAATGATACATTTGTTATAATTGAGGAACCTACATGGACACATCACTACCACCCAAAGTCCACACTTTCCATTAGGATTCACTTATGGTGCTGTACATTCTATAGGTTTGGATAAATGTCAAATGACATTTATCTCCTATTGTATCACACACGGTAATTCCACTATCCTAAAGATCCTCTGCTCCGCCTCTTCGTCCCTTCCTCCTCCTTCATTCCTGGCAATCACGGAACTTTGAACTATCTCCATGGTTTCCCCTTTTCCAGAATGCCATATAATTGGGCACATACATTACATTTGTAGTCTTTTCAGATCAGCTTCTTTCACTTAGTAATATGCATTTAAATTTCCTGTATGACTTTTTATGGCTATTTCTCTTATCACTGAATAATATCCCATTATTTTGATGTACCACAGGTCGTTTATCCACTCACCTAGTACAAGACATCTTGGTTGCTTCCAAGTTTAATGAATTATGAATGAAGCTGCTATAAATATCCATGTGCAGGTTTTTGTGTGGACATGAGATTTCATCTTTTTTGGGTAAATACTAAAGAGGGTGATTCATAATGATTGTATGTTAGTGTATGTTGAGTAAGAGTGTGTTTAGTTTTATAAGAAACTGGAAAACTGTCTTCAATATACCTTGTGCTTCCTTTTCTTGTCTGCTTCATTAGCTGGGACAGGGTAATACTGAAACAGAATGGTGCAAATGGCATCCTTTCCTTGTTCCTGGATTTCGTGGGAAAGCTTCAAGTTTCCCACCATTAACTATATATATAACTATACCCATATATATAGGTAAAAAAATGTATACACATTTTAAGAAAGGAAAAAACTATTAAAATTACGCTGATGGTAACCACTTTGAGCACCTCTTGTTATTGCAGAAGTCAAACATGACATGTATTCATCTTTTGTTATCGGTATATATTATTACAATTTTAATACAGTTTCTTCCTTTCTTAAAATGTGTATACAACTTTTTGGCACTGTGTGTGTGTGTGTGTGTGTGTGTGTGTGTGTGTGTGTGTGTGTGTATTTTCATCAAGTTAAGGAAGTTTCCCCCTATAGCTCGTTTACTGATTTTTTAAATCATAAATGGGTGTTGTATTTTGTCAAATGCTTTTTTCTGCCATTGATTGATGTGACCATGTGCTTTTTCATTTTTAGCCTGTTGATGCAATTGATTACATTAAAAGATTTTAAAATGTTGAACAAACCTTGTGTACTTGAGATAAACCCCATATACTTTTCAGCTTTTTACCTTGTAGGAAATATTTTTTACAAGGGACTTGATGCTTTTTTGCTGATTTAGCTTTACAAATTCTGATGTGTTTGTTGATAAGAAAGGAAAAGGTGCATAGGACTATATTGAGAGAAAAAAAAATAGTGAGCAGGAAGAGTTTGCTACCAAGGCTTACCTTGAAAATGTCACAAAATTATGAGGCCATTATTATTATTATTATTATTTTTAGCTGAGCCATTCTGCCACCTGATGGCAGCTCAGCTCGGGCCAGGGCTCGAACTGCTGTTGCTCAGAGCTCGCACTCTTGAGCGAGCTCTTAACCAACTGAGCCACTCTGCTGGCCAATGAGGCCATTATTTTTGAACTTGTTATTCTGGTCCAATTTTCATATTTGAATGTGAGATATAACTGGTTTAGTACTAGAGATTTCAAAGCTATGTCTTTATCATGTACATTCCATACGATCCATTCATTCCACTCCTAGGTATTTTCCCTCAAGAAATGAGAGCACATGTCCATACAAAGACTTGTACATGGGTGTTCACATCAGCTTTGTTTGTAGTTGTTCCAAGAAGGAAACAATCCCAAAGTCCACCAACAGCTGAATGGATAAACTGTGGTATATTCATGTGATGTAATTCTACTCAGCAATAAAAAGGAATGAACTATTGATACATATTACAACATGATGAATCACCAAAAAATAAAAAGCGTATAGGCTGTATGACTCCATTTATATAAAATTCTGAGAAATACTAATATATAGTTTCAGAAAGATGACTGGTTGACTGGACGGGGGTAGAGAACAGCAAGAGGAAGGAACTAAATAGAAATGTGAGAAAAATTTGAGGTTAAAAGTGTTCATTACTTTGATTGTGGTGATGGTTTCACAGGTGTATATATATATGTATCAATACAATAAAGTGTACATATATAAAGTACTATCAATCACATATTATAAATCTATTTTCAAAAGGAGAAAGTGACAAATTATAATTATTAAAAATTAGATATTTTCTCAAAAATGAGAATGAAGTAAGCCTGACACTTTAAGGAAAAAAGGTGACAGCTTTTGTTACCAGTGATAAAATTCAAACATTAAAATGAAAATAAAAATTTCAGAAAACACAATTTGCAAAAAAAACTAAATAAAATAAACACATATTTGCCACCATGAACTAGATAGCTTTACTTTTCCAATGAGACTAGTGGTGACATTAATGCATGTGATCTTTTAATATTTTATAATGAAATATATCACTATTTGGAAAATCTGCATAACCTGATCATTTGATATTTTCCAAATGACAAAGCATGATGCTATGAAATTATGCATGGATAAAAGATGCATTCAAATTGCAAGATCGACCAATGGAGGTAGTGTAACAGAGTATGAAAACTTCATCGATGTGGTTTCAGGTTCCTGAATTGCAACTAGCATTCAAGAAAATTTAGCAAAATCAACTGTGGTAGGCAGAACTTAAAGATAGCCTCCCCAAGATGTCCCACCCTAGTCCCTGGAACATGTCAACATGATGGGGTATCACTCCTGTAATTATGTTCTGTCCTATGGCACAATTGCTCTCAAGATAGGGAGATGATCCAGGTGAGCCTGATCTAATTACAGACCTTCCAAAAAAGTAGTGTTCTGCTGCTCACAGAAGAAGTTACAGAAACTCAAAACACTTGAAAGATATGACATGCTGAGTCTGAAGATAAAAATGGCCTTGGGCAAAGGAATACAGAAGCTGGAAGATGCCCCCCCCCCCGCTGCCAGCAAGCAAAGGAGAACCTTAGACCATTTCTCAGCTGCAGGAACAGGATTCTGCCACTTAAAGGAGCTTGGCTGTGGATTCTTCCCCAGCGCCTCCAGAGAAGAGCTCAGCCTGACATCCTAATTTTTGGCTTTCTGGGGCCCTGAGCAGAGAACCCAGTCAGGCCTGCCTGCATTTCTAACCTACACAACTGTGAGGTAATAGATGGACACTGTTTAAAGCTGCTAGGTTGTGGTTATTTGTTATGTGGCCATAGAAAGCTAATATGTTTACAAATCAAAATGCATGTAAACTCAGACCCAACAATCCCATGGCTGAAATTTTAGCCTATTTCAAAATTATTTTTATAAGTCCAAAGATATTCACTGAGCATTGTTTGTAAAACAGTAACAAAAAACAAATAATAAAAATCAAAACAACCAAAGTATACATAAATACATATAGAGGATTGGTTAAATAATATAGATCCATAAAATGGAATACTCTGTAGCCATTACAAAGACAACATAGACGTACAGGGATGAATATAAAGCAATGAAACCATACGAGTAACTTATATTAATAAAAGAAAAGAGATCTGAAAGTGTTATGATTTTTTAATAAAGGGATTTGCATAAAATCAAGGTATCTGCAGTAAACATTTTCTTGGAAAAGAAACCAAAAAAAATTAACAATGAGCTTTAAATAGTTGAGTGGGAGGTTTTCATTTTTAATTTATACCTTTCATCACATTTTGAATTTTCTAATGAAAATTATTCTTATTCATTTAAAAAAATTATCAATAGAAGTTACTAGTCAGTGTCCAGATAAACACTTCCCTGGCTCTCGTGCAAAGCCATCTTCCGTTTTATTTAACTTGGACCTGCCATCGGGATATTGCCATTCATGGTCCCGTAATCATCCATGGTAAAACCAAAATCACTTTTCATCATTAAGCCTGCCCCTCCCACAAACTCAGGTTTCTTGGTGACATCTCTTATCAACTGGGGCTTCATTTGTACCTTTGTGAATGTTTTTTATGTATTTGTAATATTTATATATTCTATTTTAATTAAAATAGGCAACTCAATTGTTTTTAAAATTTTAGACTGTATGCTATCATTTTTTAATAACTCTATTGAAAGGCACTGTAAGAAATTAATAACAGTGTAAACCATGCAAATATACACTGTACGGCCCTAATACAGACAATGCCATCTAAGGGAGGATGAAGATGATGATGATCTAGAAATCCTGCAGCTGTATGATAGATAATACCAAGAAATATTCCCACAGCAAGCAAACCAGTGTGATAAAATGATACGAATTATTCTTAAATAATGGAAGAATTATGTAAACAGTATTTAATGGATAATCTACAATATCAAGTTCACCTAATGTATATTACAGCTAGAAATATTTTTCATATTCCTTTAAATTTCTTCTTGTAAAATGAGTAAAAAGTCATTAAAGGTAATGGCAAATTCTTTTTGGTTATTAAACACTGTATTTGTAAATCTTATAAAGATCAAAATTTACCTCTGATAATATTTTCTATGAAATGAAGGTGAACAATGAAAACAACTTAGAAATGTACTGTATCAGTTCAATTTTATCCTTGTTTGTTGGTAAAAGTTGTTAACCAACAAACCTGGAGGTGTTGAAAGGCACAAGAAATACAAGGACAAATGCCAAGATAGATAACTTTTTTCTTTGTCCACATATGAAATGAGTTCACAGTTCATAAGTGACCCAAAGCACTATGTGATTATTATATACAACCAAACAAGAGGATGTGTGGTAACATACTCAGAAAATGATATACAGTGAACTACATATAAGACAGTATTGTATCATTGTTATAAACTCTAAGTAGACTATTTTTCTAAACAGCCTTTCTCACATAAACATTATATATAACTAAATTCCATGTGTAACAGCACTGTAATAATTCATTTTTTGTTAAAGAAAAGGTTGGCTGACATTTTCTAGAAAATAGCAAAGTATTATAGACTGTAAAAATATCAAGTATATGTACAAGTTCTTTGTCATCAGGAAAATAAATGTTAAACCTTGGAAACTTTACAAGGAGAAATCAGAGACTGAACATATAAAAGTAATAAAACATGATATTAAAATGTTATCAAGGAAACCTCTAAACTAATTATTACCTGGAATCAATTCCATAATGATGTAGATAGGCTGTCTTTGTGTGCAAACTCCTATAAGTTTGACAATATTGGGATGATCATATTGCTTGAGAATTCTGAATGAGAGAAAAGGGTAAGAATAATCATTTATATAATATAGCATTAATTTATAATCATAAATAGTGTGTACAAGTAGATCACACTTTAATCAGCATAATTCAATTTTTATAACTTCAGAATGAACCCAAATTATGATAAATGGGGTGTTTATGAGTTTTGATAAATATTGGCAAAATATAGGTGCAAATGAGTCAATTATCTTTAATTCAGTTAAATATTCACTTAAAAATTATTCTCCACTCTGAAAGACTAACAGCTATACTAAATAGGAATAATTTACTTAGTCTAAAAATATAGAACTCCCTTCAAAGTATCTGGGTTTAGTCACCGCCACAAAAGCATAGCTGAAAAGTACTAGTGAATCTAAAACTGTCAGCAGCCAGGGTACCATCTTTTTGTTTTGTTTTATGTACACACTTGATTTAAAAGATATATCAATAAGAATCCAATTCGTATTGGTATATACTATAGGGTAATCATTTCATTCGACTTAGCTTAAAATCAATGCTTTTTGATGATGATAATCAATTTCAAAATAGTAAAAACTCGCAAGTTTCGAGAAAGTTGGCAAAGGTTAAATAATTGCATAACAGAGTTTCAATATAGACTTAAGCTGAAGCAGAGAAGACAGTTTAGCTGAAGTGAAATTTCAGAGTGCTATAAAAGTAGCACAGTCGAATCCATAGGACTCCAAGCATGAGTGAAAAGTGGATTAGATTCCCTCTGAGGCCTCTACCCTGATGATTTCTATTACCAAATTATCCTGACAGAGTTATAAATTCATTTAAATTTGAAAGATGCAGTTTTCTTTACTAAGAGAATAAAAAACAACTTAATTTGAAGATAAACAATTTGTTTTGTACATGTACAATTAAAATAGAGATAGCACTAACAAAAATGTTTTAGATTGAAAATATATGATTTATAAATAAAAGATAAGATGGGAAAAATTCTAGAGATGAGGGAAATATTTTGACAATAACTTTGAGCTTGCAACTTTTATGGGGAATGAAAAAGTTTTAGAATGTTTGACTTTAATCTAAAATTATCATTTCAGAGGCTGGAAACTGCTTAGTAAAGAAATTCCATAAAACAGCCAACCCGAACTCAAATAATATTAAATATCTAAATATACAATTCTGTTATCTATTAAAGGACACCTAAGACAAAAGGACACATGGACAAAATTTTCATTTTTAAGATAAAAGTTCATAATCTCATTTTAGAAAAGGAAATTAATCTATTTTGCAATAAAACAGTTCACAAATTAGAAAGCAAATATTTTTGAAAATGTTAGATATAACTTGTGACATAAGAATCTATGAATAACTATAAAACAATGAACCTATGGATTTCAATTGTGATAGCATAACTTTAAATTTATCAGAGTACTTTTTTCCAAATTGCCAATATACGTGAAAAATATTTTCAACTTTATTCTATAGATATTATTTAATAAATGCACCGAACTTTTAATCCATTGCTGTCAATATTCATTTTTAGATAAATGGAGAAATGTACTTCAAAATGCTCCATGCCCATGGAATTTAGTTATCTCACTGCCATGCCCTCTGTTCTCCCATGGCACTTTACAGAATTTTATACACTATGCCATGGTGGAGGACCACCTCTCCCCACCCCCTCACCCCCACCGCATACATCTCTTTCCTTCCCTCCATTTACCCCAACAATTTATGGATCCATGTGTCCTCCTCCTCTCCCATGCATCCATCTGTCCATCCATCCATCCATCCATCCATCCATCCATCCATCCATCCATCCATTTCTCAACCATATGTCCATCCTCACTCTGTCCAAAGCACCTTTCCATTTGTTTTGTATTTTCTTGTATACTAGATTTTTACCACTAACAGAATAGTTTTAACTACTTGCAATACAGGGGTAGCAATTTGGAACATTAAATTTTAGTTAATAAGAAAAACAAAAGAAGACAATCATTCTATAATAGAAGATTAACTGGAAAAGATACCATATGCAAATTTTGGAACAAATGCCAGACACTGAGTTAAAGAAGACATTTGAGGTTCTCAGAAAAGAAAACTAACAGATGGGAAAAAAGAATCAAGTGATAATATCTAAGTAGGGTAGGAGAGATGTAATTATATATCTAAATATATATGAGAATATATATATTTATATATAATATACAGTGATATTTTTATTATAAGGACAATCACAACATTGCATATTCCATACATATGTAGATGCATGTATGATAAAAGCAAAAAAAATTGCAATATTTTTGGACTTGAAGAATCCTCACTTACTGTTTTTTAGCATCTGGTTCTTTTGACTGTAATTGCCAAACTGACCTACAGTTTAACTTACACATTGAATCTTTCTGTTTACACATTTGTGTATGTGCTTACTTATAAGAGCTTATTTACAAGTGTTTGTTTATATTTCAGCAAATCATAATTTAAGATATCTACAAACTTACATTTTAATGACTCATTATGTTACAAACACATATTTTATATCACTGTAGAGAACTCACTTGGCTTCTTGTAAAAATTTTATTTTCAGTTCCTGAGGAAGATCTTCTTTACATGTTTTAACAGCAACAGCAGTTTTATCCTTTAATATGCCCTTATATACTTCACCAAAATTTCCCTGAAAATACAAATATAATCATTGTTTGGGGCGTAAGACATACACATAAATCACTGTAAAATAGGAAAGCATGTAATGACACATTTTGAGTTACTCAAAGTACTCTGGTTAGCATTATTCAGAGTTTTAAGTGGAAACAAAGACTTGGAATGTTGCTCTTACCAATCTTCCAACTTTAAATATACTACCCAACACACCCATGTTTGGGGGATTGAGGCTTGAGGACAATTGAAAAGGAAAATGGGGGAGGGGAGAATTGAAAGAAAACAAGATAAAAGGAGAAGCTCAAACTTATGTACCTCTGACAGTATCAATCTCACTCCACCTAGTTGGCTTTATCCCCTAAACTGTAAATTTTATTAAATTTAAAAAATTATTAATTTTTAAAGATAAGGCAGAGATTCTGTGAGGTGAGTGTTGGTATTGGGCCACACACCATGTCAGCTGGAGAAGAGTGAGAGAGTAAAAGACTAGGGGAGAGGCAATAAAACCTAGGCAGGTGGACTGTCAACTGCCATTGTTGTAGACTGTCAATCACTGGAAGATACCAAGGAAGAGGAGGTGCTCACCCAAATGCCTGAGTTACCATGCTGCACTAACTCATTTCTATTAAACATATGAACTCCTAACCTTATTCTAAAGTAAAATAAATTCTGACTTAAACTGCCTTATTTCCAGTTTGAAGTCTTTTTCTTTTTTTATAAATACAAAACAAAATATTATAGAGACGATATATAAAGCTAACTCAACAGCTATTTTTTAGTATTCCCTTATTAAAGTTTTTCAATGTATGCATATGTGTTTTTCATAATACAAGAAGTAGCTCAAGTAGGGGACTACTAATTGCAGAATTTTGGAGTTCAAAGATCAATGTAACTCTTAAACCATAGTTCAAAGTATATAAATTTTACATGTTATTAAAAATAATTTAAAATTATTAAAATGCAAAATAGTTTAAGCAGTATTTAATATTTTACTTAATTTTTAATTAAATATTTTATTTTACTTAACATTTTAAGTATACTAAATTATTTAAGGAATTAATATTATTATTATTAAATCTAATAATCAACTTTTAAATATTAGAAAACAATGGTTGATCATGCTTTCATGAAAAGTAAATGTACCATGAATTCAACAAAATACACATTCATCATAAGTTAGAAATGGAAAATCTGAGCTATAGACCCTTCCCTGTTTATCATTCTCAAGATTCACCCCCAAACCAATTATCAGATCATTTATTACTTCAGCAACAGAGCTGAGAGAAGATATTAATATACATGATTATTGCTGCTGGACCTCTATCTGAATGGTTGGAAGCACTTATAATTCAACTTGTCTAAAACTTATTTTACTCATTAGAAGACTTTTCCTTACTAAACTACCTTTCCTATTACTAGGACCATCGTTCTCTCTGCAAGCATGCAGATTTGACCTCTACAATATTATATTTGCCTTCCTCCTTGCATTTCAGAAAGGATACCCTGACTCAAAGTCTCAATTTCCTCACCTAAGATGATCTCATCATCACTTTCTCACCTCTCCAATCCATCCACCACAGCACTGCCAGATTAATCTTTCCAAGAGACAACTTTAATCATACCACTGTGTTACTCAATATCCATTCTTCAATTTCCATCACTTTCTCAGCCTCTATCTAGCTCTTCGCATTACAGCCTCCAACTGTTACATGCATCCTAAACTTAAATATTATATTTAGTGATCCCAAAATATGTGCCATGCCTTTTCTACATTGTTTTTCCTCTATGGAAAACCACCCCCCACCTACAATCTGGGAAAATGCTAACTAATCTTTATGTTCGTTTCTTATGCCCACCCTTCATGAAGATTTTCTTCATTTTCCCAAAAGTATGTACTGTTATTGAATACTTACATCCATCCCATTGCCCCTTTGTATCTTTCTATTGGTTTCTGCACTGTATAAAAGGTTTTAACATATACTAGGCATCTGAAAAACTGAAACATTCATTCAACAATCACTACTCAAAGAACTTCCACTCTATTAACAGTGGTCAAAGGGGGAATCTGCAAACACTGAGAAAAAGATTGTGCTTGCCAGAACACCTCTTTGGGACAGTCGGTTGGTTCAACCTTAAAAAAATATCCAGAACTCACTACTTCTCACCACCTTCAATGCCACCAGCCTGATCCAGCAACCATCATCTTTTAGTTAGCTAAGTGCAATTGCTTCCTAACCTTTTAACTTGTCAGCCTAGTCTCAACACAGTAGCCAAAGTGACCTTTTTGAAAAGTAAAATCATGCCACTCCTCCACTCAAAAACATCCACCATTTTAACTTCTCATACATAATCAAAGCCAAAGTAATTACAATGGCCTACAAAGCACTGCATGACCTACCTCCTCGCCACCTCACTGCCTTCCTATCCTATCATAGTCCTCCATGGCTACTCGGTTACAGCCAGTCTGCCTTGCTGCTCTTGAATTAAAATTTACACTGGTTACTCCTTCTGCCTAGAACTCTATTCCTCAGATGTTCAGATGGCTAAATCCTGCCTCCTCAAGTTTTTATTCGAAAAGTAACAATTTCAATGGGGCTTACCCAGATTTCCCTGTTAAAAATTGCAACTCAGACCAATAGGACTCCTAAACTCTCTATATTTTTTACAGAACTTAGCACCCTTTAACATCATAAAATTTACTCTATATGTTTATTGTTTATCTGTATTCCCATTAGATAGAATCTAAGCTCCAAAAGGGTACAGATATTTGTCTGTTCACTGATCTATCCCTACTGCCTAGAAGAATCCCTGGCATAGCAGGAATTCAACAAATATTTGGGAATTGAATAACAAGTATATATCAAGTATAATAAACTAAGAATATAGTGCTCAATAAAAAAGTTAGAATCCCTGTCTCAGCCTTATATTACTACTAAACTCCAAAGTTTGTAGTGTATAAACTATGATTAATTCTCTTTTACTCATGCATTCTCAAGCAGTACACTGTAAATATTTATTCAGAATAGGTAGTGAAAATATTAAATGACAAATCATTTTCTACTCAAAAATATTAGCTGAAGTTAAGCTACACCATTGTCTTTAAAGTTCCAGTATTTTATTAAAAATGATTACATTTATTGAAACTGATTATCATGCCACTGCCTTGTCATTGAGAAAATATTCTTTGAAATAGTCTTACTAAGAAGATAGAGGCTAAAATTCCTCCTGATATACCATATTTCACATATTAAACTAAACAAAAATAACTGAAATATTTTGCTTTAGCTGAAAATATTTTCTCCTGAGTACTAAAAAAAAAATCTGTTCTTCTCAACACATTCTATTTCAGTAAGTGGTTTAATTTTACAATTTATTATTTAATTGTATTTTCATGGAAATTTATTTAATCTCTTTGCAATAATTTTTGATCCAATCCATGCTGAGTTACTGACTTAAACAAGAAAGAATATTTCCTTAAGAATGATGAGCACATCACAGAAGAAATAAACACATCAGCTACTACTTTTAGCTTGAAATTCTTTAGAATTTACTTACTAAATAAGTATTTGCAGTCAATAGAAACTACTTTCCAACAGCAATTTCATGCTTCCATTTGGAAAAGATATTTTAAAATATTAATAAGAATCCTGCAAAGTAGATTATTTCAACAGTGATTTACTTTCTTAAAATACATCAGAGCTAAAAAAAAATAGGGGGAAATTTATCAATTCACGATGTTTACATTTGAAACAAAGATCTATATAATAATTTTTATGAAAAATGCTGAGCCTTAAGTCTAGTACTGACCACTCAGAAATGTACGAATGATAGTTTTCCAAAATACCTGGATTTTGTACTATCTTTCATATTATGTTATAAAACTAAACTCAATTCAAACTTTTAAATAGAAACATCACTAAATAAGTCATTTAAAAAGGAGTTAATATTTACCAATTGGAACTCAATTATAAATAAACAATAAATTTGCAAATAGTCCATTTGATTAATAATTATCAAATATCTGGCATTATTGTTAGACATAATATATTTTCATATGGCCTATGAATTGGAAGAAACTTCCAACAAGATTAGAAGAGAACTTCAGCATATATAGCTGCCTTCTCTGATTACTAATAGAACTCCAAAATTAATATTTATACTGAAACATGTGTCTTGTCCACATAATTTTTAGATGAAGCAATGTCTAATGTTGTTACATACTATGATTCTATACACAATCCTGAAATCCCAAAGGGCAGTATTTCACCTTTTCTGAACTATCATGTATAACCAGAAACAAATGGAACAAGATTATAAGGTGTTTATTTAAACTTTTATCATTTCACAACTTCTTTTCAAATCTCAGGTCACTAGTATTAGCTTTCTACAACTGTAATAAAATCACTATGGCTTTTAATCCTTCCAGAGGAAAACACACCTATACTATTTTTAAAAGTTAAAGATCATCCTTAAACCTTTCATAGATTTCAACACATCTATTTCAGTGAACATTACAGTATTTATAACAGATGTGGTATTGCATTCTTCTCGGTTAATGTGGGAATGTGCCTTGCTGTGTGCTGAAATATAAGAAGGCTTTGAAGAAAATGAAGAATCTGCAGAGTTCACTATCACTATGAAGACTTTTGGTTATTTAGCTCAGTTGATTACATACCTTGCCCAGTAATTCTCCCAATGTGACATCTTCATGATTGAGAACCCATTTTTTATCCTATGGCAAAGAAAAAGAACAGTTTTTTAGCCCAAGCAAAAGTACATAACCTGTAAGATGCATTTTAAGGAAGTGGGAAATAGACCTAAGGGGATATTTCATTCAGACCATTCAATCTACAGCACACTAAGAAGTTGTAACCTCAACAAGCTATAAAACCGATTTAAGAAATGTTACTACACAATAGGATTTTAAAATCTACATTACAGCAAACTTCTATCAGAAATCTTAGCCTTCCAAATGACAGTGTCCCTGTAACTAGAACACAGCATGTACTTTTCTTTCCCCACAAAACTTACTATTTGTCATTTCAAAAAAGTTGGGGTCATAAGTACATGAGAGAATTTCATTCTGCAATACAAAATTTCCAATACTCCCTTGATCATAGAGAATTCTTTTTCTATCCAAACCACATTACTAACAGCGAATATTTCCACAAATCAACTAGCCATGAGTGATAGCTGTTTATGACACTGGATATAGCCCCATATCTTTCTAAATAATTTCCTGTAGTATAATAAAGCAATGAAACTCGGGTACACAAGACCAGTGATGCAAACATGACATTATAAAAGAACATCTTAGTATCTGATCTCAGAAACTGATTACTACTTAGGGAGTAGTTTTATCATCTAAAAATCTCAGCTATTAAATGACATAATACCAAAATGTTAGAAAGGCATAGAGTTTTTTTTGTTGGGTTTTTTTTGGTTTGTTTTGGTTTTTTTTTTTTTTTAATGAAGGAGAAAGGAATGTAGCAAGGGAGAAACAGAGTGGGGAAAAAAGAAAGGGAAGGAAGGAAAAACAGGGGGATGGGGGAAGACAAAGAAAATTCTAGAGTGATATTTTATTCAGGATTGGACTTTTTGTTAATGTTAAAATGTATTGTTCCTCTATAACACAGATTGAAATGTAATTATGATCTACAGAATGAGTTATAACATCTGAAAGTAAAAAGCCACCCTAACAATGGCTTCAAGTGTCCTGGACAGCCATTTGAAGCACTTAACCTTCGGAAACACCATTTGACAAACACTCAACCACCACCCTTGGACAGATCAATAAAGGGAACAACACTGACTTTAAAAATAACAGTTCACATGTATAGTCTTTCAATCTAAATACGAAGTTAGAGCTATAAAGGACCTAGAAGAAAACACAAGGAATATCTTCACAACCAAGTGAGTAAGTAAAGATTTTAGGCAGGACACAAAAAACACTACCTATAAAAGAAACAAACGTTTGGAATTCATCAAAATTAAAAACACTTGTTCTTCCAAAAGCATCACTTTTAAAAAGTAAAAGGCAAACTACAATCTGGGATGACATCTTTGCAAAGTATACCTGATAAATAATTTGTATGTGGAACATGTAGAGAACTCATAAATCAGTAAAATGAGAAACAACCCAATTTTAAGAAATTGGGAAAAAAGTTAACAAAAGATGGATGAATACACAATAAGAACAATAGACAAAAGATGTTTAACATCATTAGTCTTCAGTGACATATAAATATAAACCATAGTAAGATGCCGCTTCACATGTATTAGAATACTAAAATTGAAAAGATTAACAATACCATGAGATAGCAAAGATGTGGAAAAACAATCCTCATGCATTGTTAGTGAGGATGAAAAATGGTACAAGCTATCTTGGAAGACAATTTGGCAGTTTCTTATAAACTGAAATATACATCTACTTTATGATTCAGAAATTATACCTCTAGGTATTAACCGAAGAGAAATGAAAACATATATCCACAGAAAGACATTAATAAATGTTAAATGTTTAAGGCAGCTCTATTTATAATAGCCAAACACTAGAAACAATATCAATGTCCAGCAAAAGGAGAACTGATAAACAAATTTTGGTATATTCAGATAATTATTATTCAGCAATAAATAGGGATGTACTAAAAATATGTGCAACAACAGAACATTTGCAAAACATTTTGCAGAGCACTGTTTGCCTGAGGCAGGGGTTGGGGAAGATTGACAACAAAAGGGAAAGAATGAACTTTGGGAGGTTATGGAAATGTTCAATTTCTTGATAGTTCATTGAACTATACATTTAAAATCTGTGCATTTTATTGTATGTAAACTATATATTCATAAAGTTGATCTTTTTAAAAATAAAAACTAAAATTAAAAAAGTATAAAAAATGTTACTTTCCACTTCAGCAGTACTAGGAGTGTAATTTCCCCTCCATATATATTATCAAAAGCTATTCCTCAAAGAATGTAATCTGGCAGGCAGGAGAGTTATTATTTTAAAGTTGCAAAACTGATTTGTTGAGAGCTATTCTACTTCAGACATGGTAAAATAGGTGGATCAAACCAACTCTCCCACTGTAAACCACTGAAATGCTAGAAGAAATGCAGAAACAAAAACAAACTTCTGTTTCAGAGGACTGGAGAGCTCTAAAATAGTAAAGAATAAAAATTTATGTTATGAAAAGTAGCTAAGTCAAGTCTATTTGAGTTTCTTTTACCGTGAGTGCATCTGCTATTTGTGAAAGCAGCATCCAACAGGTTAAATGAAACTGGCCTTTATAAAATACCCCAGTCTTTAACAAGGACCGTAAAGGCAACCTGGAAAGGAAGGGAATTAAAACCTACCATCTAATCATCTCCATCACTGATGGGACTAAATCAGAGATCGGCAAACCAAGCTGTAGGCCAAACGAACGGGCTCATTGCATCTCTTTGCATCGCCCATGATCTATTTTTTTTTCTTTTTTAAATGGTTAAAAAAAGGAGAAAAATTTGTGACATATGAAAATTATATGAAATCCAAATTTCAGTGTTCACAAACTACAGGTCAATCATATTCAATGTAAACTATGGAGAGAAAAAAATGAACAGTACCAAGGATCTGTGGGACAGTACCAAGAGGTCTAACATTCATATCAAAGTCACATAAGAATACAAAAAGGACTACAATTCTGAAAATATTTGAACAAATACTGGCCAAAAACTCCCTAAATTTGGTAAAAGATATAGACCTACAGATTCAACAAACTTAACCAACCCCAAAAAGGAAAAGCTCAAAAAAATCAATGCCTACACGCAACATAACCACATTCGTTAAAACCAAACACAAAGAAAAAATACTTAAAGCAGCTACAGGAAATGCCCTGTATTAAGAGGGGAGCAACTATCAGAATGACTGGAGATTTATCATCAGAAACCATGGAGGCCAAGAAGAAGTACAACATTTTTTTAAGTATTAAAAGAAAAATGTCCAATCCAGGTTTTTATGTCCAGAAAAATATCTTTTGGGAATGAAGGTTAAATATATCCCGAGATAAAAGAAAACTAAGAAATTAGTTACCTGTTGACTTACTCTTAAAAAAAATTGCTAAAGGAAGTTCTTTAGCCAGAAGGAAACTTGGGATATCACGAATCAAAGAATAATAAAAATGGTAAATACTTAAGTAAATGTAACAATTTGTCTTTTCTTGAGTTCTTTAAAGTGTGCTCAACAAGTAGAAAATTATAACATTTTCTGATGAGTTTTTCCACTGATGTAGATGTAATACACAATGAAGAGGTGAAGGTATGCAGATCCTTACAGTGATAAAGGTCCTGCGTTCTACTTGAAGTGTTACAGTAGTGATTCTTTATAAACTGTGAATAGTTAAATATGCTTTTGGTAATTCCTAGAGCAACCCCTAAAAACATAAATAGTATAAAACTATATATAATCAAAAATACAAAAAACAAAATTAATGGGATAGTAAAAAGTGTTCAAATAACCCAATAGAAGGTATGACATGAGAAAGAGAAACAAAAAACAAAGAGAACAGAAAATTAAATGATATCCCTAAATCCAAACATATCAGTAATTACATTAAATATAAATTGTCTGAAACACCATTTAAAAGATTGTAAGAAGGAATTTTAAAATGAGTCAACTATATGCTGTCTAAAGGAACTCACTTATAAAAAGTAAAAGGATGGAAACAGATGTAAAATATAAACATAAATCACATGAAAGCTGGGCCAACTGTAGAAATGTCAGACAAAGTAGACTACAGCGTAAAGAAAATGACATGTAGATAAACAGAAAAATCACATGGTGATAAAAGTGTCAATTCATCAAGAAAATATAATTATCTTAAAAGTCTACACTTCAACCACAGACACTTCAAAATGAAGAAAACGTCGACAGAATGAAAGGAGGAAGACAATTTCACAATTATAATTGGCGACTTCAACACTCCTCTCTCAGTAATATGTAGCAGTAAAGAGAAAATCAAGAATATAAAATAACTGAATAACGCCAATCAAGTGGATCAAATTGACATTTATAATAAAATTCTACTCAACAACAGAAAAACCCTCTTTTAAGTGCACAGGGAAAATTTACCAAACTAAACCATATCATAAGCCTGAGTCATAAAACAAACCCTGACAAATGTAAAAGAAAAGAGATCATGCAAGGTATGCTCTCTGATAACAAAATTAAACGAGGAATCAATAATGAAGTTAACAGGACAATTCTCAAATACTTGCAAATTAAACAATACACTTTTAAATGATCCATGGATAAAAGAAAATGTCTTAAGAGATTAAAAAAAATTTTGAACTGAGCAAAAATGAAAATACAATAAATCAAAATTTTCAGGATATAGCTAATGTAGTGCTTAGAGAGAAATTTATAGCATGTCTAATTAGAGAACAAGAAAGGTCTTGAGTCAATAATGTAAACTTCTACCTTAAGAGTCTAAGAAAAGAAGAGCAAAATCATCCCACAACCAGCTGAACAAAGTAATAATAAGGGCAGAAGTAAATAAAATTGAAAATTCAAAAACAAGAGAAATAAAAGTGAGATTTCTAGCTGGAATGGAAACATGCTATCTTCATCTCTGGGGATGCTGGGATCTGATTTTTGGCTCTTGGACAAGATAAAGACAGATTTATGATTTATGACTTTACTGATTAAGGTCTGAAACTCCGATCTCAGGGTGAGTTAGTTTCTTTACTGATGGTTTGCAACTGACCTAATTGGTTTGACAAACTTAGCTTGAGTAGATATGAACCGGGACATACAAGGTATGCTGGGAGTTTCTCCCTTAAACTCTCAAAACCAAGATTACTCTTACAGACCTGGTGGATCAAACCCAGACCCAGCTTGGTTGGGGTGTGTACAAATTAGGACCCTTGAAGAGGTTGTGTCTGGGATGCCTCAGGTCCTCTATGCTTGTCTCTTTGCTTTTAAATAAATGTGTTCTGCAAGTATATTCAATGAAGTTTAGTGATCCTTTCAAATATCTAAACCAGGGCAATTTTTATAGTTGGCTACTGGGATAGGATATTACAAGAGGCCTTGACTCTGTAATTTAAATAATGGCTAATGAGTTAATTGGAAGATGAGGGGTGTTATTGTCAGGGTGGGGTTTGGGACTCGAACTGCCGGAGTGGGTGCTACCTAGAGGTCACTAACAGTCTGAGGTCACAAAAATAACCTTTCCACTGATAGGCAGAAATGCACACTAGTAGATACAGGGACAGGGGACATAACTCAATGAAAACAAGAAAAAGAACTGAAATTGAGGGTTAGTCAGTCAAGAATAAGGTTGCAGAAGAGAAGCAGCCTAGAACCTCAGAATTAAGATTTGTAACTCAGTCTGTAAGAGGGAGGGATAAAATGTCCCAAGGGGAACTCAGGGGCAATTTGCTTTGATTGGAATTTGATAGCTGCAGTTTTGGTAGAAATGTGGATAGAGGGACAAACTCCAATCTGTTAAATTGGATAAAGGGCAGTGGTACTTAACACATACCCTGAAAAGACAACTACCCAGCTTCACCCTTAGATAACAAAAGAAATACTACCACTGAGGCTCCCGAGCACCTGAGAAAGGCAAGCAGCTTTAGATATATAAGAATACTAAATCTTCACCTCTGACCCACAAGTTGATGTGGTAATAAAAGGAGCGCCAATACTTTAAATGGCTTTTTCCTTGGGGGAACAAAAAAATAAAACACGTAGAGATTACATCAGAAGACAACTCAAAAGTCAGTTAGGAAACGGGGACATAAAGTAACATTGAGTTTGGAAAATGGAGAGTTGCTGGAGGAGCCTGGGTCCCTGACTTTCCATTCTCTTGACTGACCTCTTCTTTTCTCCCCTTCACTCTGAAGAAAAGGAATGTCACCCTTCGGAGGGTGGCCACAAAGAGCTGGACTCACTCCCTACAGCTGTCCCAGAGCTGGGACCTCCTAGAGTGATTAAACCACATCTTTCTTGTTTTGATCTTTGCTCTGTTTCCTGTAAAGGGGCAAGGAGGTTTGTGCATTCTTCTTGAATCTGGAGAAGGAACAGAGGAATGGAGGCAGGCTGACTTTTAGTTGCTTCCAAGAAACGGGAATAGGAGCTTCTCCCTGGCTTCACAGATTCACTAGTATTTAACAAAAATAAAGGTTTTACTAAAGAATAAATCATCAATAGGAATAAAACAGAGACAAAAATAAAAGATGCACTAAAACAGGCATGAATAGAGTTGACAGTTTAATGGTTCATCTGCTTGCTATGATTTGTGACCACATAAGAAGACCCACAAACCCGTGTTCAAACTCTAATGATTAAATGTGCCCAATGCTGAAACTACAGACTTGATTTAGGCTCCTTATGTTAATTCATGAATATCAATATGTCATTATGGTAAAAAATATATATATTCCCCTCATTTATCAATTATCTCTCAAAATGAGAAAACATTTGGAAACATCAAGTTATTTGGTCTAAAATGACTTCTTATTTTTAAAGGGGGGGAAGGAGGGCAACTCCCAAAACTATGCATTTCTGTGTTTGTTTGTTTTTTCAACTAATCTGAATAATTTTTAGAGTTGCTTCAGAGCAGATTTAAAGTCTGCCCATTCACAGGAAAAGGCACGTATTTTCACTTGTCTGAAATCCAAACTTTTGTAAAGCACAGCTAGGAACACATTTTTAACATGTTTCCAGATATACTTGCTTCTTGAATCTTAGAAAAACTTCCATTAGATTAGCAGGAAATGCATTAATATCTCCATTTTGCAGATGTGAAAACGGAGGCTTTGAAAAGGTAAAATCTTTTCCATGGTCACAGAGGTACTATGTGACAGAGTTGGGAATAAGATCCTTAATCTTCTGTCCCTTAGCCCAGTGTTCCAACATATTCTGCTTTGCCTTTACTGTGCTGAGACCAGTAAAAGAACACTGAATTTTAAATACAACTGACGGCAATAATTTTCTGAGTTTAAATTATATACGTAAATGAACCATGTCAGGTAATTGAAAAGAAGGATCAAATGTCTATAACCTGAACAAATGCTATGCATTTTTTAAAACTATTTCAGGTTTCCAGAGTCTTTTTTTCTTAATTTTTTCTTATCTTTTTCAAAGTCTTTCAACAACTGAAGTTGCGTTTTTGTCTATGTCCCCTAGTGAGCCTGCTCAAGGACTGATGGTGCATCCATTTTTTTCTTAGATATTAATGTATGATATATGATACATGAGTGTTATGTTTCCAGAGAGCCAATGCATGCCAAACTGTAGAACTACACTAGAGGTGAAGAATTTCATATAAAGCCTTATTTAGATCTATGACTGTTATATCTAATATAAAATGGATTCCAAAATGACTTTTTGGTTGAATTATAGAATTGAAGGTCAATGAAGCAGCTCGGAGAATTGAAACATCTTGAGCTAAGAACATATGGGCCTGAGGCAATCAGACTAGCAGACATGGGGTTTCTGCCTAAACCACACCTTGCATCTTTAGTAATACAACTCCTCCCAACCATCTCTATGGCAATAAGATTGATTCCAGCTTGCTCACATCCCAGAAATTCAACCTATTTGCTAACTGCATTACATGTAGCTGTCCAAGTCCCAATTTAGGAGCCTCTATTGGGAGTGCAGATTGTTTCTATGGGTAGTTTTAAGTATAATTTTCAAACATGGTTGTCATGACAACATTTCTCACTCAAGGCTTTAGGATATGTCAAGTTCATTTGTATTCTGTTCCTGAAAATCTTGTGGCCTCCATAATTGGGTTAGAAAATACTGCCGAGTCCAAATTACCCATTAAATGTAGGAAGAAATTTGTTTAAATTTCAAAGGTAGCACCAGTTATACCTACTTAAATAAAGAAGAGGAGCAAGTGGCAATTCTAATTTAAAAGTAAAGCTAAACAATGAGAAATATTTAATGTAATTAATAGGAAAACAGTACATTTCTAAAAAGAAAAATGTGGGAGGACATAGATGTTCCCAAGTGATTATTTAGAAAGCTTTTATTGAACTTTTATATAATACAGCCCAGTTTTCTGAGGGAAGTTTTTATATTTGCGATGTTTAGGGGTTGTTTTGTTTTGTTTGGTATTTTTATGGGCAACTTTATTGAAAGTTGTCTTTGTGATAAATCTCAGTGGTATGATAAGTAGATGATGCAGACACTACAGAGCTAATGTTAGCTTGATTTCTTTTTTTTTACAACTTAAATATCGGACCTTAAGTAATTAAGATTGTTATTAGTCAAAATTGTGGGTCAAGCATAAAATTTACATAACAACCAAACAATCGTAATAACACAGTAAATAATCAACTAAAAGTCTCTCAAATGTTTCAAATCTGCTTCATAATGATTAAAAAAATAAACCATGGTAATCTTCATGAATGAGCTTAACATGATAATGAACTTTAGGAACTTAGAACTGATAATAAGCAGAAACTGCATAATTACTTTAATGATATGTCTTTAGTGTTGCATTAAAGAAATCAATAAATCACTGAATTAATAGTGACTATAAGAGACTAGAATGCAAAAAATAAAAGTATAAAAGTATTGTTTTCTACAGGCTACTTCTTGTCTTTATTAGTCATTTGCACTTTTGCAGCATCAAATATTTGTATCAAAATTCCTCTGAACCTGAGAGCAAAAATGCTGTTCAACCGTATGGGTAACATGGTCCCAGTACTTTTGGAGTGAAGATAACTAAGTCAAAGAATTCTTTGACTAAAATGACAAAGTTATTGATGATTATGTCATGATATAAGACAGTACTAATAAAAATGCCAAGGAATAAATTTTAGAGATATTTATGAGACAGAAAATAGGCACTTTTATTGGAAGATGTAGGCTAAAGATAAAGAATTTGGTGGCCACATAAGTCCAAGAAATCACAATGTACCTTCTAATACCCACCTAACTAAACAGATTTAGTCTTATAAGTTGATTTGTGAGTGAGATTGGGGAGCGGAGGGAATGCCTTCCTGGGGAGCTGGCTGGGGCTATTGAATCTGGTTCTCATGACTTGTAGACGTGAAGGTGCTTCTGGCCATTTCTTAGTTTGTGGTCTCCCAGAAACAGGCCCTGAAAGGTTCCAACAGTATGAGCACAGCACTGACAGCATCTGCTGCCACTCCTTTCTCTTCCCAAAGACTTAGAATCCTAAAGAACCTCTCTCCTCCAGACCTTCCTGCTCCTCTTGTCCTTACCAAATCCTGTCTTTACCAGAGTACAAATCTATCTGACATTGCCTCTTTCTATCTTCACCCCAAGCCCCACACATACATTTTTGTAAGCAGAGTCTGAAATACTCAACTGAATGTAGGAAGAAGTTTGTTTAAATTGCAACGCTAACACCAGTTATGCCTCTTTTAATAAAGATAAGAAGCAATGAGCAATTCTAATTTAACAGCTAGGCAAACTAAACAATAACTAGATGACTTAGGCAAGCTAAACAAATATATAATATAGCTTACAGATACTAACATTTGTGTTTTTAATCAGAATTTAGTTAATGTTTAGTGTGAGTGTTTTTTTACTGACCTCATCCTGAACCTCTTATGTGATATTTTGTAGTATATACCTGTGAGGTTTGTGACATATAACATGCAACTGGAATTTACCCTCATTAAGAGAGATGGTGTTTCATCCCTTGGAAGGAGCAAATACTCCAATGTGCTCTAGCAGCAATACCCAATACCCATCCATATTCATCAACTAAGACTAGTACTACTATCATAAAATGGCTTTCAATTTTTTTTCAAAAATCCATGAGAATACACTGGGTGTCTTTCTCAATAAATGACTGAAGTAAAAATAATAATGACAATGCTATTTCAATCTCTCATAAAAAATAATAATAAAAAAAATAAAAAAAAAACAACATGGGGCCGGCCCAGTGGCGCGATGGTTAAGAACTCGCTTGGGATGCCAGAGGGCCCCGGTTCAGATCCCACATATGAGGGCCAGTGACACTGCCCTCTACAGCTAAGATGCTGAACAACAGCTCAACCTGGAGCTGGGCTGCCGTGAGTTGCTGGCGACGGCATGGGCTGCAGTCCCTGTGGCAGTGGGTTGCCATGGGCTACCGTATGTAGCCAGCAGCCAGCGTGAGCGGCCAGCAGCCACAGTGAGCAGCCGTCCAGAAGCCAGCGACTGATCTGCCTCACCCGGGAAGAGCGCAATGATGGTGCCAACTTGTGCCAGTGAAGCAACGTCCTCCACAACTAGACTGAAGAACAAAACTACAGCAACTTGTCTGTTCCCCTTCCCCCAATTCCCCAGCACTGTTCCCATCCCCCCAATACCCCAATAAAAAAAATCTAAAAAAAAAAAAAAACAACATGAAATTGTTTAAATACTCAAGACACTTAAAAGTTGCCTATAAAGTGAAATTTAGCAAATATTCTCATTAATTCCATTTTCTTAGGAATGATGTAGTTTTATAGTATCTTGAAGCCAAATTGTATATGTGTAAAAGTGATAAATCTTTATAAAACATACTTTCAGGAAAAGTGGTAATTATATAAGAAATTATGAATTTTTATTCAAAATCAGTTATAAGAAATGAATTCAATTAGCCAGGGTTCTTTTTCATGTTTTATGTCCACATTTCAAAGTAAAGAGAAGAATGAAAATAGAGCAACAGAAATTAGAGGGGCCCTTAACAGTTAGTCCAATCTTAGCTCAATGTTCTAGAGCAGAACTCCATGAAAATTCTATTTGCTAATTCAAACCTTGTCTTTTATTTCTCAGAAAAACTTCTGACTTTCAGAAATTAACTAGTAAATATGGACAAAAGCTAAAAGAGATGCTGAAACATAAAGAAGCAGTATTGATTAAAATGCTTCACAAAGTAAATTAAACAGAAAGCATTTTCTGCAACAACTGAGGTTAAAATTCATAACTAAGCCATTACGTAATTTTCCAAATTAGCTCCTTATACTAGAGTGAATTTTTAACTGTCAATCTTCCTTACAATGAAACATATCGCAATGAATATTATCATAGAGACAGCATATTTAACTCAGAAATTGGTGTAATAGAAACCTGAAAGCTTATTCAATATATTGCAGTTATTATAACTTACAACTTCAAGCTCCATCCATTTTAGCCCCAGACTTGTAAGTAAAATTAACTAACTTGAGATTTGTCTTTTTTCTTTTTCTTTATTGAAAAGGATGCAGAGGAGAAATAGTGAAGAGAAGAGTGAAAACTAGAAATAAGCACCTGAGACATTGTTTAAACCTAGCCTGTTACTACCATAACAATAGGACAATAAAATGTAATTACACTCTTTCGGAAGGAGGCAGGCCTCCCTCAAGAGAGCTGGGCTAGTTCATGTTATATACATAAATAGTCTCTTTGATTATAGAGAGCACATTAGGAAAGATTTTTTCCTGGACTCACTTTGAGGCACAATACAATACATAAAAAAATACAAACCAATGTTGAATATACCAGGCTATGCCAACTTATTAAAAGAAAGCCAAAACAGTGAAATAGCATTTGGGGCAAAGAATGGAAGCTGAGAGATGCTCAAAGCCTAGCTCCAAATATATCCTACTGTATACATATATGTACTGAACTGTACTCCAAATTCAAAGATATGTAAATTCAAAGACAAGTTAAACATAGTCCCTATTCTCAAGGGCTTTAATGTAAGCATATGAAGAGTAAAGAGACTAAGTGAACAATATAGAACAGGGACACTGAGCTCCATGTGGTTGGCATTATGAAGATGGTTAAAAAGGCTTCACAGAAGGGGTAGGAAGGGTTCCCAAATCTCTCAGAACAACGTTCCCTTAACAAGCTACCAAACCAAATAAAATCATCAAGTTCTTGCTTTAGGCGGTCAGAAGTCACATCTAGGGCTGGCCGAGTGGCACATTGGTTAAGAGTTGGCTTGGGATGCCAGATCTGAGCAGCAGAGCCCCGGTTCCGATCCCACATTAGGGCCAGTGATGCCGCGCCCTCTATAGCTAAGATGGTGAACAACAGCTCAACCTGGATCTGGGCTGCCGTGAGTCACCGGCGACAGCATAGGCTGCAGTGGGGCAGCGGGCATGCACTTTTGTGAGCTGCCATGAGCGGCCGTCCAATGGCCGGTGAGTGACTGCCTCACCCGGGAAGAGCGCAATGATCACAATACCAACATGGGCCAGTGAAGCGACGACCTCTATAACTAGACTGAAGAACAAAAGGACAGCAACTTGTCTGTTCCCCTTCCCTGATTCCCCAACGCTGTTCCCCTCCAACTCCCCAATAAAAAAGTCTTTAAAAAAAGCAGTCACATCTAGTGTCTGTGAAAAGAAAATATCTATGCGTTCCCCAGGGCCCCTGAAAAGAAAAGATAAAGTTTTGGGTGGAAAAATGAGGCATGGGGGAACATGAACCTGTACACAAGTGGAGGATAGGGGTTGGCAGGAACACCTGTGTTTCTTTTACCTATGGTTGGTGATTGTCACCATTCCACCAATAGCAGCTTTCTTCTCCCAAACCTTTTCTTGAACTAGACGGTTTGTTTTTCTAGTTCATTCTCAGCAAACTTTCTCCCAGGTTACCATGCAGCAGTCTTGGCCATTGTACATAGTAGCTACCACTTCTGTGGAACTCAATGTCACAACTACACTAGACAGGAAGAGGTGAAAGGCCAGGGGGAAATACAGTCCTGGAGTTTTTAAGATAGACGTCTCAAGGCATAAGGTCTATTTCATTAGAGTCTTGCTCAATGGTACCTACACATTATGCATTATAGATAAATTTAAGAATCGAAACATCATTGCTAGCATTGCTTCTCTAGGAAAGTACATCTCCAAAAATAAATTAAAAACAAACATTTAGAGTACACACTGTTCAAAATGTTTTTTAATAGTGAGTAATAAAACAAAGAGTTCAGAGGAAAAATAAGTCCTATTGTGCTAGAGAAGTCAGAAAAGGCCTCAAAAAAAGGTAGAATTTGAGATAAGCCTTAAACATGGATATAATTCTGATATTAAAAGAAGAAATAACTTCAGCAAAGGCTGAACTTCAGAAAGAAATGGGAATCTTCCAGGTGGAGTGAATATACCAATACGGAGGAAGCAAAGAGACATTAGTGGTGAACACTGTTGGGTGAACAATTAAATATGTACTTTCCAATCAAACCAAGGAGTGCTTTAAATGCCAAACAATCTAGTATTTACTTAATCTGATAACCAGGGGTTGCTAAGATCGTTGTATTGTGTAACCCGTTATGTTTTTTAATTGTGATCATTTGCTGTACAATACCAATATGTAATACATATTATATAGCACCCTCAGAAAGAAAATTAAAATGATGCGGTCACTTGACAAATTGGTGTTAACACAGTTTTCCCCGCTCCTTTCCACTAAGTACACCCATAAACCATGGAAACAATGCCAGAAAAACCAAAGAACTCTGAAAGGTGGTTAGAGGAAGGCAAACTGCTCTGGAAACCCAGGAATGGGAGAACCACAGTGCTAGGAGGTCTCGTGTCCCCTTCACACAACAGAAGGAGGCCTGACTCTCAAGTAGCAACAGGAAGCAGCCCAGGTAGGTCCCTCCTTCTCCTGGATCAAATGGTAGTCCTCCCCAGCCCCCGATGAACCCCATGCCATTTTTTCTTTTTTTTTTTATTGTTAGTTTCAGGTGTACAGCACAATGCAATAGTTACCCTTTTCACCCTCACCAGGTAACAACCCCCCTCCCCCCATCTATTGCCCTCCCACCCCCGATATCATGCTTATCTATTA
>NW_017731546.1:2567829-2583245 GCF_001890085.2 Hipposideros armiger | reverse complement strand
GGACTGTCTTTTTCTATCCCTGCGGCCATATTCAATGCGGTAGATTGGGAGCACAGATAACAATAAGCTGCCAGGGGAGGTGCTCTCTTTCCTGGTGGGCCTGAGACTCCCCTGCCTTGCCATAAAATAGTGGGGCAGCCAAGGAGCAGCACCAGGCTGGAAAGTCTTTGTGTCCCTGTGGGCCTGATATCTCCCTCATTCACTGAGAAATAGCATGATAGCTGGCCTCACTGGCAAGGGAAACACTGCCACAGAAAGAAGACTTTTTGTCCCCACAGACCGGAAACTTTCATCTCCTGCCCAGACACAGGCGGGGAATGTGGGGTGGAGGGGGCAAAGACTCACAGAAAGAATCCCACAAGCCCCCAGTCCACAAGTGCTCTCTATTCCCTAGACTTGGGAATTCAGCCAAACAAGCACCAAACAGCCCATGTGCCTGAGACGTCTTTCCTCCACAGTGAAATAGCCTGGCAGTTCAGCCAGGGGAAATTCTTTCCATCCCAACATAGCACCAAAGGAGCAAGTTGAAACCAGATAAACCAGCAAACCAAAATAACACCACAAAGGCTCTGAAAATTAAACTGTCGTTGAAACCACAGCCTATACAAATAGGCCAGGACCTGCGTGCTCAACCTATACAAGGCAACTACCTGAAAAAATAAAAGATTTAAAATAGGACCAAGAGTCTTTTAACAAAACATGAAATGTCCAAGGCATAATACAAATCATCCATCCTACCAACAGCCAAGGAATCATAACCTGAATGAGGAAAGACAGTCGGTTGACACCAACAGAGAGATCAGATGTTGGAATTACCTGACAAGGATTTTAAAAAGCAGCCACAAAAAGGCTTCAACAATCCAATTCTCTTGAAACAAATGAAAACATAGCTTACCTCAGCAAAATGAAGGTAACAGAGAATAGAATCACTAAGCTTGAGGACAAATCAACAGAATTTACCCAATTTAAACAACAAAGAGAAAATGGATTGGGGGAAAAAATAAACAGAGCCCCAGGGACCTGTGGGACAATAACAACAGATCCAACATTTGGATCATCAGAGGCCCAGATAAAGTGGAAGAGTGATGCTAAAAGGCTAAAGAAGTAATGGCTTAAAATGTCCCAAATTTGGTGAAAGACACAAACCTACAAATTCAAAAAGCTGAGAGATTCTTACCCAGGGGAAACCCAAAGAAATCCAAGCTAAGACACGTCATAGTTAATGTGAAAATTAAAGACAAAGAAAAGTCTTGAAAGTAGCCAGAGAGAAATGACAGGTTACCAACCTACAGTAGAACACCCATTCAAATGACAGATTTCTCCTCTGCAACTATGGGGTTCAGAAAGAAGTGGCACAACATTTTTCAAGTGTTTAAAGGAGTGTCAACTGTCACTACGTGTGGCAAAAATATTTTGTATGAGTGAAGGGAAAATAAAGACATTCTCAGGAAATCTAAAAGGATATGGTCAAAAATAAATCTAAAAAGAGTTCTAATATTTTCCTCCTACACCTCAACAGGTTGTTTTGTGTACCCCAGACAGGCCAATGAAGCTAACACTGGAGACAATCAGAAGGTTAATTAGGATGCAAAGACACAATAAAAGTGGTTTGTGGGACAATTCCACCATGTTTCACCTTCACAATAACTGTGTGAGGAAAAGATTAACATAGCAGGTCAGTTTCATTCTGTTTCTACTTATCTCCATAGTCATGAAGATGATGTTCAGTCAAACTAGAAAATTAAACTACTGGAATGTCCAAAAGTTCCTGAGTAATGTGAGTCCATATACCTGAAGTGGCGAGTCAAGAAAAACATGTCTGTGTGTTTAAAGTAAACATGGATAGCCAGCCAAGCGGCTCAGTTGGTTAAGAGCTCACTTAAGAGTGTGAACTCTGAGCAACAGGGTTGCTGGTTCGATTCCTAACCTGAGCTGAGCTGCCACTGGGCTGCCAACAGGTGGCAGGATGGCTCAGCTAAAAAAATAAAAGAATTAAAAAATAAATAAATAAACATGGCTAGCAAGGCTGTACACATGGTGCCTGGTTCAAGGTCCTCACCACGGCTGGTCCTGTGGCAGGTATGGGATCAGCAATCTGTGAGAACTCTGCACTCCAAGACTCAGATAGGATTTCCCTAGCAATCACATATCACAAATGTCTGCAAATTGTGGGTGGAAAGAAAAGCATGCCCTTGCAATTCCTGTATAAACAGGGCAAGGGAGCCTGTGCTTGACCCCTCCTTTGCTGCTCCTACACTTCTTGCAGGAATCTTTTGCTGTAATAAATCCTAGCTTTCAGTGTCACTTCATGTTAAGTGAAGTGAGTCTCTGCAGTGAATCAGTGAATGCATAGTAGGTGGTCGTGGGGCCATCAGACACTGAGGGCTTTGGGGTTCTGAGAGAGAGACTCTACTCAGACAGCAAAGGGCGGAACCAGTGTTTGAACCCACATCTTTCTGACTCACAAAGGCTGTGTCCTTTCTAATGGCACTGAGTCCCAAAATAGAAACATTTATTTAAAGTGATGCACAGGACTCTTTCAAGTTCAGAGACTGACTGGTGTGCAATTATCACTTTTAATTAACTGAAACATAATGGGTTATACATTCTACTTCAAGTTTCGAGTTTCAGCCTTAAGAGAAAGTTTTTTATTTCTCATAGTTTACATACTTTGTTTTCCGCAAACAATTGCTATGTAAATCAGTTATAGATTTCTCTTCCTTCACTGGATTTACTAGATTAAAATCTAGATAATATGACAAATTTTCCATTTCCCATAGTAACTCTTTAACAAAGATTCTAGAAATTTAAAGAAATCATTAAAAACAAGGAATCAACAAACTCAAGTCATTATTACAGTATTTTTCACTTTCATGGAAACATTATGTTCTTGTAAAACCGTGTTTGCACAGGAACAGGTATAATAGTAGGCATGAGCTATGAAAATAACTGGAAATAAAACCTAATTACAGCTTTCGAATGTTAAAACCTAAATCTTGGAATTACTCCAGCCTCCCAAAAGTAGCTACTTTAAATGAAGTGAGCAATGTAGCAAATAAGCAGCCTCTCCTTTGTTCGCCTGCCTGGTACAGCTCGCTAGTCTGCCCAAGCAGCAGGGGGTTCATCTCGCTTCTTGGGGGATTGCCACAGGGTACAGATGGCCATTATTTATCATGCCAATCAGTCCCTGCCAAATCGCTCTGGGATGGCGGCACATTTCTTCAAGTTATCCTTTCAAAGGGCTTTACAGAGGTACAGGGACATATTTGAAATGAGATCTCAAGCAGACAAGTCAGAGTGATTAGGAGTGTGACGTACATAAACCACACGCTTTGATTCATATTCAGTTCTCCAGGAAGAAAGCCCACCTAAAAAAATACTTCTAACAGCACTGCAAAACAATCTTATTCTACCCATAAGCATTCTCCCCTTTATAAAACTCAGATAAAAGGAGTCTCTCTTCCGTATGAGTCAAGAAGAGGAGCTAGCTTAACGCACTATTTTCATTTAAACATTTTTGTTTTGATAATTACTTCTGCCTTAAACAAATGCAGGATAACTCACCAATACAACCTATTTCCATGCAAGAGCCAATGTAGGTCCAACAGGAGAAGTTAGTTACCAAAAATATGGAAATATAAGCTTTGTCCACACCATGGTCAAATGGATGGGAGTAGTTATGTAGTGTAATTATTTTGTTCTTTTTTAAAAGAAGAGTATGAAAAAATTTAAATACAGACTTACAAAAAATTTCTCGCTACCAATTTTTAACACCTTAAACACAAATTTCTGAACATGACATGACATTTCAGAGCCTTTATTTTGAAGCCACAAGTCCAACATATAATCCTGAGAAGGAATAATTAACAAAATGCCACAATATAGAACATAAAATGATTGTGAGAGACTATAATTTTTCTACTATTCATACTGAGAAATAATTGCTATCTCCACTTTTCTTTTATACACAGGTTTTCAGTCAGTCTGCTTCATTACTTGCTTAGCCTGCTTAGCACATTTGTTCCATTCACAATCTCAGCCATAGCATATTTTTAGGTTCCCAGGATTATTCAGAATTTGATCAGCTTTGTCATTAAAGTTACCAGGGTTACTTTAGAGTAAAAAATCCTTGTTGACAAGCATGCAAAGTAGTCTGCCTGCCTGGCATTCTATTTGAGGAGGTTTCAGTAATTGAATTCTTGTTTCAATGCTCTATAAATTATTTCTAAATAATCCAAAAGTTCTCGTCCCCAAAATGGGTCTCATTAAAGAAAGACTTGCATTATTACTTTAGATATATTTCATGACATTTGCAAGTTACAAAAATAGTTTTTGCATGTGTACGGTATATTTTGATCCAGTCATTCTAGAGAGAATTTTAATTCATGTCTACTCAATTTCCCTACTTATACATTTCTGTTTTTATTAGTCTAGTATTAATTGAAATGAAGGCTATAAAACTTTCTGTACATAAACTAATATTGTCCAACTCATTTTCATTCATCTCAACTGTAGAATGTGATTTTTCTTGACTAAAACTTTCAGAGCCAACAGTCATACACTCCAAAGGAAGACAGACAGCTGGTCTGAGTGAAAAAAATGCTGATACAGATTCTTTCCAGGTTCTCAAAAATGAGCGACTAAAAATAACCAACCAAGAAAATATTCACATTCAACTTGGTCTATGAAATTCCTACAAGAAACATGTTATTATTCATCTGTAAATTCTACATCATAGGTTTATCCCTTTTGCTGATGGAATTCAGTTTAACAAACAGAATGTGAAAGGCAAAGGGTTCATTAAAAAGAGAGCAAAGTCAGGGCCGGCCAAATGGCACATGGGTTAACAGTGGCTTGAGACACCAGCTCTGAGCAGCAGGGCCCGGTTTGGATCCCACATTGGGGCCAGTGATGCTGCACCCTCTACAGCTAAGATGGTGAACAACAACTCAACCTGGAGCTGGGCTGCCGTGAGTCGCTGGTGACGGCGTAGGATGCAGTGGGGCTGCAATGGGCTGCCATATGCTCCTGTGAGTGGCTGGCGGCCAGCGTGAGCAGCTAGCAGCTGGCATGAGCTGCCGTGAGCCACCGTGAGCAGCTGTCCAATGGCTGGCAAGCGACTGCCTCACCCAGGAAGTGCACAATACCAACATGGGCCAGTGAAGCAACGTCCTCCACAACTAGACTGAACAACAAAGGACAGCAACTTGTCTGTTCCCCTTCCCCGATTCCCCAACACTGTTCCCTTCCCTCAATTCCCCAATAAAATCTTTAAAAAAGAGAGAGAGAGCAAAATCTGGATTCTAAGGAGTTTATCATCCAGTGAGAATAGGAGAAAGGAGGATTAGATAGTGCCTTAATCTCTAGAGAGCAAAAAATATGAGACTTGTGGCTTTTTCCTTTTTGTCTCAGCATCTACCCTCCATACCCCCACACATTTTGGCCATTAACAAGATGAGGTCTCTATCAAGTGGGTTTGGCTCTCTCCCCAGTAGCTACCTGGAAAGGAGGAGACCTGTTGTGGGTCAGGGCTTTGGTCCTGGGGACATCTCTCCACTCTACTGTTTGTGGGGGTAGCAGCTTCAAGAGGAAGAAATATGCAAGAAGTGACATTTGTCCTTTCCTCAAGAGACATATATATGGCGGGGTCTTTTTGTTGGGCCAGCGAAGTTTTTGCTGGAACCTGACACTGTAAAAAGGCTACTGAGTGCACAATTCCATGGAATTTATCAGAACCTTCTTCAATAACTCTCCAAAGGGTAAGGAAACAAAACTATCTATTGCTGCAGCATGAGCCTTCTGTGCTATGTGATGGTTATGAGGAGGCTGTGGAGTCACACTGCTTGGGCTGTAAATGTGGCTGTGCTATACTCGCTGTGTAATTTTTTATCAACTCCGCCTCTTCGAGCCTGTTTCATGATCTCAAAAATGAAGATAAAAACAGCAGCTACCATATAGGGTGGTTCTAACTATTAACTGAGAATTTTATGAAGTGCTCAGCACAGTGCCTAACACACACTAAGGCTTACTAAACATTAACCATTGTTCTTACTCAAGGTCTCTTACACCTTTGGGGAAGGGGAGTCCATCCTCTCTCATATCCATCTATCCCAAACTCTTTGTCCTTCCTTGTAAGCAAACCATGATCCTGCTCACACACTCATTTATTCATTCGTTCAAGTGTTTATTTAATATTTATTAAGTGACAAGCACTGCTGCTAGACATTGTCTAGCAAAGTCAATCTAATTAAAAGTAGAGGTAACCATTTAGGTAGACTGGCATTTAAGCTGAGACAAAAAAACAAGCAAAGAGAGAGAAAAGAACAATCCAGACAAGGCATAGTGGGAACAAAGGCTCTGAGACATTGAAAGGCAGTGTCCAAGAAACAGAGTCCAAATTGAGCCCATGAGTTCTAGATTTGGATATATATGATTATATGTTTGAGATCTACTTGACATCTCTATTTGAATGTCTATAGTATCTCAAACAAACCATGGTCACAATAGAACTCAATTCCTACCTCCACCAAACATCTCAAGTTTCTCAAACCAAACATCTTAAGAGTCATTACAGAGTCTTTTCTCTGCCTCATCCCCCACATATAATCCATCTAGAAATGTTGGATCTACTTCCAAAAGATAACGTATTTACTTCCTGTCCATCTCTAATCCTACCACTCAAGACCAAGTAAACATTATTTATCTCCTAGGCCACAGTAACAGATGGTCTACCCTTGAAAGGATGGCCCTAGGTTAGAGGTATGGACAGGCCATGAAAGTGGGCTCAGGGCTGCTGGGGCCAGGAATCTGAAGTCCTAGGACCCTGATGGGAATGCACAAACTACACATGGACACACATTCTTTTGCTAGACTCCTCGCCTGTAGGCAGAGTACAACTGGCAGAGCACCAAAGTGGAGCCACAGGAGGACCTGTGTAAACTCCTTCTGGGCCTAGGGACATCATCACTTTGCTTGTATCCTTTTTACGACCATCAGCTTATAATTATCTTTTAACTTATTTGGTTTTTTTTGTTTTGTTTGTTTTTTGTTTTTCTTTAAAGATTTTATTGGGGAATTGGGGGAGGGGAACAGCGCTGGGGAATCGGGGGAAGTGGAACAGACAAGTTGCTGTCTTTTTGTTCTTCAGTCTAGTTGTGGAGGACATTGCTTCACTCACCCAAGTTGGCACCATCATTGCCCTCTTCCCGGGGCAAGGCAGATCAGTCGCCAGCCTCTGGACGGCCGCTCACGCTGGCTGCTGGCTATACACAGTAGCCCATGGCAACCCACTGCAGCAGGGGCTGCAGCCTATGCCGTTGCCGGCAACCCACGGTAACCCAACCCCAGGTCAAGCTGCTGTTCACCATCTTAGCTGCAGAGGGCAGTGTCACTGGCCTTCATATATGGGATCCGAACAGGGGCCCTCTGGCATCCCAAGCCAGTTCTTAACCAACATGCCACTCGGCCAGCCCTTAACTTATTTATGTCTCTGTACATCCTGCCTCTAAAAGGTAAGCTGCACATTTATAGGGGCTTTATCTTGCAATGTCTGTTACATACATAGTCGGTATTTAATATTTGTTGGATTATACTTCTTACAAAGACATAACATGAAAATACAGCAATGTTTAGAAAAATTGCACATATTTTACAAATAAATATCCACCAAATCTAAGGTAATTAATCATTTACATTTCAAGTAATCTTATTGGTATGAAACTTACAATTTAGTAAATGCTATCTACTTTATAATAAGATGGGATATATATTGTTTATCCTAAAGCCTTAATAATTTTATAATGTATTAAGATAAATGCTGACAATCTTTCATTATAAAGACTAATAGATAAGAAGAAATTGGCCAGTAAGAAGCTTACTTTTAGAAGAGACTATTCTAATGTATTCTATATTGAGCTATTTAAAAATATTTAAAACATGCTTCCCGCAAATCAGAATTTAGTAAGAATTGTTAGAATACCAAAAATGAAAAATAATTTCCACTTGTGAGGTAAAATTTCATTAAATTACTTTATAATTATTGAAAAATACCACTGAACTATGTAGTATGCATCAAATTGTATCTCCTCAGAGAAACTTTATCTGGCTATAAATTCCCTAATTTCAAGATTAAAAGAAAGAGACAGGAAGATTCCACAGCAGAGAATCCAATATTATGACCCCTGATATCACTTATTCACGTCAAAGAAAACTTAAAAAACCTATATAGTCAGAATTTAAATTTTACAATGCTCCTGAACACCTGCTAAAAAACTAAGTTTGTTCATTAAAATGGTAATAGGACAGCACCAAGTGAAGCAAAAATAAAAGTCATTCATCTCTCTGAATTTAATTATGAGGTGAGTGTGAAATATTTTGGCATTTGTGATACCAGATGGGTGAAATAACTACACTGGAATTATTCTACTTACAATGTGAAGCAAAACACTTAAAATAACTTGAATTTTTAAAAGAATAAAGGTAAATAATTCCTTAACTCCTGGTTACAGGTATAGCAAAAACATAATGGTCTTTATGCTTTGAGAGGAATAGAAACTCCATTTCCTTCAAAGTAGTACCAAATCAAAGAGGATTATTTTAACATATTCTGGCACCAAATCATGGGTTCCTAATAAAGGAAGAAAATGTCAAAACACTGGAGCCAATTAATTCACCACAGTTATCCAACAAGTAAGATAAATAAACAAAAGGAGTTAGTCCATTAGTAAGAAGGCTTTTTGTGTGGCAAAGTGGCTGAACGCCAACTTGCAGATTTCTCTAGAGTCTTCATGAAAGAGAGAATGCATTTTCTACTTTTGAACTTCTGGCTGCATCAACATAAAGTCATAAAGCAGAGCAAGGAAACAGATTCTTAGCCAAAAACTCACCAGGGGATATAATAGCTTGATAAAACGTAATTAATCTTTCTCACACATCAAGCTCTCTACCCAGGAAAAGTATCCAGCAAGCCAACTTCAGTAACACAAAAGCTCCTTCAAGTCAAAGAAGAAAACTATAATCTAAATGTCATTATAAAACTACTGATTTTTTTTCTTCCCTGATCCCAAAAATTGATAATTTGATGGACTATTTTTCCTTTTGTTATGCAACATAATAGTGTTTAAGAATATTGGCTTGTTTCTCCTTTAAGTTGATCTTTGGAAGATTTATATGTGGAAATTTTTATCTTATTTCTACAACTGTGGTAGCCAACCAGAGACAAGACTCAATTTATGCTACATTATACTATTTTATGACCATAAAGTAATGTTACTGATCTTTTAAAGCACAATTTCAAAGTAAACTTATTTCACAAATACAGACCTTGCTCAAAACAACTTTGGCAATCCATTTTAAAAACTGCTTTGAGAACTTAAGGACATTTGCAATGTCAGCAGATTATCAACCTATACAAGCAGATTTAATTTTCATACAATCAATCATTAAGAGTGAAATCTGGTGGATGTAGTAGGCGGTCAAAGTTGGTGAAGAATGATTTGACTGCAAAGTAGTAAGATCCACTTAATGTTAGTTGAAAAGTTACTCTGAAATCAATTCCAAAAGAAATAAATTTTAAAATATTTTTAGGAAAGTGCAGCATTTAAATTTTTAGGAAATATTTTTAGGAAAGTGCAGCACTGCCATTTTCTCTCGAGTGGTAACTTATATAACTTAAAAGTGCTCACCCTGATAAATCCAGTGCCCACCTGGCACCATATTACACCTCAGCCCTTAAATAGAGGGCACAAGGTCACCTGGAGAAGGGCTTTTTCAGCTCAAGTTGTCTTTATTCTCCTCTTTGTCCACTTACAGTGATCCTCCAACTGAATGCGGCCCAGTCCTCTGGGAGGAGTGAAAGAAATGCAAACCCTCCCTTCCACTCAGGGGCATGCAAGGCCACAGAAGGCAAATCACAGATGCGATAAGACACAGCAAAAAGGTGGCTTCATGTACAGGAAGAAAACCTCATTCCTGCTTCAAAATATAGTTTTGTGCATGGTCCCGTTTCCTTTTAAATTGCCATATTATAATGATATCTCCTTCCTCCCCCAGGCATGACGTGCTGATCCTGCCCTAGTGTTTCCAGTTTTCTGTCCATGCTTATACTATGTCACCTTGTATTATAATGATCTGTTTACTTTTCAGGCTCCCCTGGCCGACTGGGAGTCCTTGAAGGCAGAGGCTTATCTTAGTCATCACTATAGCTCCAGAGTTCATCAAGAAGCTATCACATTAAGGGCATTTAATTAATTTTGTGTAGATGAAGGGGTGAATATATGCTCCCTCCAGCTATTGTTAAAAAAAAAAAGAAAGTCAAGCATTTGCCTCTCCATCAATATCTTAACCACTTTTAATTTAACTGAAAGTCAATTTTTAAAGAAAAAGAAAAAAACACTTATTTGATGTCAAGAACTGATATTACAAGTTTTACTAAGGAAACTGATACAGCACAGTTTTTAAAGGACTTTAAAATAGCAAAAACTTACAAATGGAAATGATGATACCACTGTGATGACTGCAAAGGGTCTAGCAGACGTTACTTTGATAAATATGCTGTATTGCTGTGTTAGAACCAACGAGTTTATGAAATCATGTATACATAGAATTTAAGACCAATGTAGCTATCAAACACAAGAGCAACTTTTTCCTATAACTAGACTAAGTCTGGCATTATTTTTGGAGACACAAATATCATATTGTCACATTAACATCTACAGAAACACTTAGAACAAAATGTTCTGTTAAAAATCAACATTTAAAAAGACTACTTTAAAAACAAAGGTAACACTAAAATCAGAAAATGCATTTAAGACTCTATCATCGCTACTCTAATAACAGGTAATTCCACTCCACATACTTAACAAAATGAGAATCAGTTATGCAATGAGTCTTACTTCCAATGTCCCTTGCTTTAGTGATTTTTAAGTATGTCAAGTAAGACGCATTGTGCTTTATTTTTCTTTCATTATTCATCATACTCTCATAGACTTTTTCCAGCATTTACCCTTATTGATTTTTTTTTTCCCTTTCCCATTTTGGAAAAAGCAGAAGGAAAAAAAAAGAAATGCATCATAATTGAAAAGAAATTGCAGTTAGCATTTATTTTCATCCACACCTCTACATTCATTTAAAGTCCTATCAAGACAAAAATGTATCTCTTTAAGCAAACCTCTCCAATATCAAGTGCTAGGCATACTGCTGATGTAGTGTTATCACAAATAACACCACAGGTCTCAAAGAAAGCAACCCTTGGAAAGACTTCCTGAAAATCATACTCCATGAAGAAAAGTTGTTGTTTAAAAAATAAAAGTTTTGGGCTGGCCGAGTGGCATGTTGGTTAGGAGTTGGCTTGGGACACCAGGTCTGAACAGCAGGGCCCTGGTTCGGATTCCACATGAGGGCCAATGACGCTGCGCGCTCTACAGCTAGGATGGTGAACAGCTCGACCCGGAGCTGGGCTGCCCTGAGTCGCCGGCAACATCGTAGGCTGCAGCGGGGCTGCAGTAGGCTGCCATAAGCTACGTGAGTGGCCGGCAGCTGGTGTGAGCTGCCAAGAGCCGCCGTGAGCAGCCATCCAGTGGCTGGCTATTGATCTGCCTCACCTGGGAAGAGCGCAATGATAATACCAACATAGGTCGGTGAAGCCACGTCCTCCACAACTAGACTGAAGAACAAAAGGACAGCAACTTATCTGTTCCTCTTCGCGGATTCCCCAACGCTGTTCCCCATCCCCAATTCCCCAATAAAACCTTTAAAAATAATAATAATAAAATAAAAGCTTTTACTTTGAAACAAATTGATTGAAAAGCAGGGGGAAGGGGGCATAAGTACCTTCTGAAAAGGATTAAATTATTGTAGCAGTGAGGTTTCAGGCTTAGCCTCAAGATAACTGAACAGAATTTTAATGCGCACATATCAAACTTGCCAATCAACAGAAGGCAAGGTTGCTACCCTTGCTATGAAAAGCTAACTAAATAAGCAATTCCCCAATTCTCCACAATCACCCTCTCTTCATTTTACCATGAACCCAGCTGAGCTGTATTGATCCATGTGAACATTATCTTTGGTGTGATCACTACCTGTGCTAATCTAATCTGCTAAGCATTTTAGTAAGCTTATAACGGGGCTCACAAGTATTAGCATATGATCTCTACATTCAAGCAGCACACAATCAGTTACCTTCACAATAGACAAATAGAATAAAGTGCTATGTTAGCATTATGAACTCAGTATCAACACAAAAGAGATTGATTTGATTTGTATTGCAGCATACCGAATTTCTCACTTTTTCAAAATAAATTAATATTTGCATCAAAAATAAATGTTAAAACTCAAAAACATTGTAATAATCAAGAGTCAAGTAAAGAGAATAATGGGAACCTGACTAGCATCTTGGGACAGAAAATTAGAGTGGGCAGGTGTTTAAGATTTATAGTCATCAGAGCTATATGTGCAACTGGATATGGGAGAAGAGGGAGATAGCCTCAAAATTTAGTTTGCATAACTGCACAGATGGTAATACCATGGGTCATGGAACAAGATGTGAAATTAAGAAGAGAAGTGAAGGTGTGGAGTCAGGAATGGAGATGATGAATTCTCTTTTGTACTATTTTAATTTGGGACACCCAAATCCAGGTGTTGACCCTTGGGGATAATTATTATTATTTGTCAAAAGCTCATGAAACTGGTAAGGGAACGGAAACACAAAACATTAAAGAGGAATAGAAATGGAGATTCAAATTAGAAAACTGAGAATAAGTTTTCAAAAGTTAAGAACTGTTAGATTTTAATATCAACATTTTTCCTATCCACATATGAATACCCCTTGGAAATGTGACTGCTTTTTCTCCTATCCAGACATGGAGCATGGGGCCTCTTCCTTACCATGAATCTCGGCTTGCTTTGCTATTTACTTTGTCCAACAGATTGTGGCAGATATGTGGATCTGTGGTACTAGACATAAAGAAGCCTTGAAATTTCCATCTTTACCATCTTAGAACACTACCCTGACATCATAATGATGTAAAGCAGCTGGGTTAAAGACCAGCCACTTAAACTGTCTCAATTGAGCCCACCCTTTAACTTGTCAGCTGAATGCAGACACATGAGTGAGCCCAGGCTCAGTCAGCAGAAAAGCCTAGTCAACACACAGAATCATGAGAATAAAACACTGTTTTAAGACACTAATGTTTTCGGTGATGTATTACACAGGAGTAAATAGCTGACCAAAGAACCAACAGAGGACTGTATCCTGAAAGAAGCAAAAAGCAAAAGGAGAAGATAGTTTTTATAAAAAAAAATTAGTCAGAATTTTCAAAAAGTAGCAGCCGTTTCAAATAGGTGGAAGGCTAAGAGGTCCCTGAAGCTAGTAAGCTGTCTCAGACACTTGCGAGTTCAATTTCAGGAAGGTCATCAGAGTAGAAGACTGTTTTGGTTGGTTACAAATGAGTCGTTGAGAAAAATCTATGTAATAAGAGATTATTCTCATGTTACTTTATAAGAAAGGAAAGACATGAGCTATTTTTAAAACACTGAAGACTAGTTGAATGAAAGCTTAGGCCATTATGTATTAAGATAAGGATGGAGTGGCTGAAGGAAACAATAAGGAGATAAGAAAAATATTTTCTAAAGAGAAAATTGATATATCAAAGGCTCAAGAGAGGTGAGAAGAGATGGAAGAAGGTTGATGAGTATCTTAATTCAAACTGCTATAACAATATAGCATAAACTAGATATAAAAAACAAATATTTATATCTCACAGTTCCGGAGGTGCCAGCAGATACAACGTCTGGTGTCTGGTGGGAACACCCTTCCTGGTTTGTAGACAAACGCCTTCTTACTATATCCTCACATGCCGGAGAAAAAGTACAGCTCTCTCTTTCTCTTTTTATGACAGTAATCCTATCATGGGGGCTCCACCCTTATGACCTCAGCTAACCCTAATTATCTCTCAAAGGCCCCGCCTCTTAATACCATCCCGTTTGGGCCACACACATGCCCTCTGTAACAATGAGTTAACCACAGAAGGTGAAAAACCAAAGAACCAGATGAGGTGAGTTGATAAAAGCTGGGATACGGAAGAAAGACGAGGGTTGGGACAGGTGAAAATGATTGTTGGTAGAGTGCACAGGTGTTTCTTCTCCAGGTGCTTATTAGTAAAAGAAGGAAGCAAGAACACCTACTAAAAGGAAAAAAACCAGAAAACAGTTTAAGAGCTTGAGAAAATGGTAAAGTTAGCTAATCAGGGGACATTTGTATCACAAAGTAAAATAAAAGTAGGTTTGTTAAAAAGAAACTTAGATTACAATTTTTTACTCATCTTTACAAATCACATGTCAATAACAATTCTCTTCCCTATTTGTACAAACACCAAAATAAAACAAAAAAATCAAAGCAAAATCTAAGAGAGCTGCTTTTCAGTATAGGTACATGGTAAATATAAAATGTAATATCTTGCTTACGGCTCAGCGAAAATGCTTCACAGCCTTCTTCATTTCACTATCTCATTATGGAGAAGTAGGGGAAAAAAGGAAAACTGTTGAATCTCTCCAAGATTTAAAGTCATCATTTATGAAATGATCTTAATGCTTTTGCTGCCTGCCTCATGAGGCTCTGAAGAAGAGCATTTAAGTAGCTTTCTAAAGTATTCTAAACAAAACCATGAGGTGATCTTAGAGTATATCTGAATTAATCAATATTGGCTAAAAATGAGAATTTTACAGTATTACAGTTGCTTTATATTCAGTAATTTATGCTAAAAGTGGTCTCCATAAAAATACATTTGTCTTAAGTTATACTCTAGTTGAGGGAAACATTTAGTTAAAATGGGATAATTGATTCTCATTCTTATAACGTTTGACATTTTCCTACACATGCAGCAATGTACCAAAGTTTAAAAAGTACAAGAAGGCAGGAGACATAGATTTTGCTTTTAAGAAACTTCAACTGAAGGGATATGTAAATTCTGTGTGTTTGGTATGCTTTCATTTGTGTGAAAGAGCACATGTCACTGAAATAAGTGTTCCTGAAGGTTCCCTAGGTATTTTTTGGAAGTCCCCTGCCTAGACCAGGATTCTTTTCCAACCAGTTTAGCGGTATTCTCTTTATTTGAACTTACACATCTTGTACATGTGCATATGTTTGTAATTGTGTGTGAGTATACAAATGCCAGAACCTCCCACACATAAATGATACATGCTTATGCATGTAAATGTCAAACCTCATGTAAATATAATACTGACCATTAACACCCCTCATATATCCGTGTTATGTAAGTAGATATGAATGAATGAATGAACACACACACACACACACACACACACACACACACGGGTCTGGTTATTCTCCATTTGCCAACCTGCCTCCCCCTCTACCCTTTTCTATTCTCTGCCCTGTTCTGCTCTGTTCTGTGCCTCAG
>NW_017731546.1:2506001-2566715 GCF_001890085.2 Hipposideros armiger | reverse complement strand
TGCAATGTGGTGAATGAGACTGAGGAAATAAATATTTAGTGTAAATAGCCAATGTGGCTAGTGGCTATTTAGCATTATATAGCATATTTCTAGATACTTAATGCCCAATGGTCATCCAGAAAAATTGTAGCAATTTACAGTTTCATCAGCAGAGAATACAAGTGCTCATTTCCTCATGCCTTCATTAGCAATGGCATTTATTATTTTCTAGCATTCATCAATTTGATAGGAAAAGGTAGAATGTAATTGATTTTTAATTTATATTTCTTTGAATGCTTGGGTTAAATATTTTATGTTTTCTATCTGTTTTTTATTTCATGAATTGTTCTTTTTCTTTGCCCATTTTTCTGCTAGAGTGTTTTTCTTAGAATAAATGCACTCTACATGTTAAGTAAATGTTATACCTGCCATAGCTGTTGCAAATAATTCTCTAATTCTGTTCATGATGCTTTTTTACATATAGAAATTTTACATTTTAATGCCAATTTATCTATCTTATGCTTGTGTTTTTATCCCAAGCCAATTTAAAGTTGGGAAACAATTTATCCATACTTCAAAACACTACCCTGGCCTCAAACACATAGCAATGACAGATACAATATAAAAAGAAATAATAACAAAGGCTGTGCTAAACTCAGAAACAAAATATGCAAATACTTTTTAAAAACAGAGATGCACAGCAGAAACTAGAGTTGGTGCTGCAAAACTGCTGTGTCTCTGTGTGTTCTATGTCTGGAATTAGAAGTTACAGTAAAGGGATTCCTCCTAGTTAGTAAAAGAAACTAAAAATAGATCCAAGATCCCAGCTTGAAGGCCCAAACAAACAATTCATAGAAGTGAAAACCAGAAGAGGCAATACATACAGGTAACGATACTCAATTTCTCTAATAATCATGGGGATACAATTGAAACTACAGCTATCAGAATGGCAAAAATAATAAGTATGGTGAAGACATAGGAAAATAAAAACTCTTTTGTCCTATTGATAGGAATATAAATTAGCACAAACACTCACCAACATCTAACAAAACTTAAAATGTGCATACTCTTTCATCTTGCTACTCCACTCCCATGTATAAATAGGAGAAACTTTCATACACGTCTCACAGCTGTACAAGGATGTTCTCCATGCGTTGTTTGTGTTAGTGAAAATTAACAGCAAAACAACAAATAAAAAAAAAATCAAAATATTCACTAACAGGGAAATGTATGAATTGTGTTAGATCCATCAAATTTAAACTGATTTAAAAATTAAAACCAGTTGAAATAAATAAACCAAAGCTATACTAGCAATACAGACAAATATAATCTTTTAAAGTGTTAAGTAAAAAATTCAAGTTGCAGAATGGTAAAGTTTCATGAGAACTGAAAAACATTCAAATCCAAAACTGGGCCGGCCGAGTGGCTCAGTTGGTTAAGAGCTTGCTCAAGAGTTTGAGCTCTGAGCAACAGCGGTTCAAGTCCAGCCCGAGCTGAGCAGCCGCTGAGCTGCCAACAGGTAGCAGGATGGCTCAGCTAAAAAAACAAACAAACAAACAAAAAAAAAACAAATCCAAAACATACAAAAAAGTACTGCATGTGGCCAGTATAGTATAGTAATAGGATACAAATAAAAGGAAAGATAAATCAGAGAAGTAGGTAACACTGGGACTAGAAAAAAGGAACAGAATCAAAGGAGGGTTCAAGTTTATTCATATTGTTTCAATTCTTATTTCTAAGAAACTTGAAGTACGGTAAAATGTTAGGAAAAAAATTAAAATGAGTTTGGGTATGGGCATTTATTATTTCACTCTATAAGTTTTCATGCTTGAAATAATTTATATTATAAAACGAACTAACAAAAAGAGAACCTACGAAGATTTATCTAGAATCTTTTCCAAAATAAAATGTGTATAAAAAAATCATTTAAAATGCAATTTGAGTGGAGACTTCAGTAACAAACAAGATGGAGTAATCCAGAGGTCATCTCTCTCTCCTACTGATTGTAACAAAATATTAAGTTATCAGAAAAGTCATGACATATTTTTTTCTGTTTTTCATTGCAAAAATGTGTCGTGACTTTTCCGACAACCCAATATTATACAAAAACCAAAATTACCTGAGGAAACCAAAAAGTTAGCAATGGCAAGTAGACTGGAGGGGAGATGCAAAACTCATAACAAGCATGAGTTTCCTGCTTATTTTTTCTCTATGGTATCGTGACTTTGACCCAAAAAGAACACACAGAGGCAATGCATAGCAGAAAAGGACACACACACACACACACACACACACACACACACCCTCAGAGAAACCTACTTTCTAGCCATGAGACCAGGAAAACATGTCTCGGTTATTAGCCAGAGAGTAGAGAGAGTGTCTCCCTCTTTTTCCTTTTTCCCTTGTTCTCTCCCAGCCTGCCTGTACCTGAAAGAGGCTAGAGTCAGAGACCAGCAGGGTGGCAGCAGTGAGGGGAGCATCTAAACCCTGAAAACAGGGCAAAAGGCAACCTGGTATTCCCCAAAATGCTGGGGATCTTGAGAGTTTTCCTCTTGCTTTTCTCTCACCATTTACCCCAAATGTAACCCCTGTCAAGTGGAACTGCTCAGCAGCAAGAACAGCTGAAACACCAAGTGAAATCCCATCTATATAACTGGAGTAAGTGGGGGGAAAAGAAAATGGCAATAGAGAGGATGGCGGACATCTTGAAGAGGAGAGAGCTGGAGATGATCTATAATTTTGTATATGACACAACACAATGTGAGGAAGCATTTGTTCATGGCATTTCTATAAATTCCGGACTACCTTCTAAGGATGCTTATATAGCAGACAGCCTTAGGGCAATGTCCCCTCACACCTTGTAGGGAAGGGAAACGGATGGACAGTCCATGCTGCCTGCTATGCCACGAGGAACAGGTTGTCCAGTTCCATCTGGGAGGGTTGTTTCTTTACCAGGAAAGTGTATGCAAGTGTGGCGAACAAACCTACAAGCACGCCAACCCGCTGCTCTTAGAAACGGCCTGGCGACTTGAAACACAAGCGGCAGGCTCACGCTCAGGTTTGCACACACTGTATGATTCCATTTGCATGACATTCTGGAAAAGTTAAAATGACAGGGACAATAAAAAAGGGTCAGCAGTTGCCAGGGGCTAAGGGGAGAGATTGACCACAGAAAGGCAGCTTGAGGGGAACTCTGCGGGTTGAAGCAGCAGTGCTGGATCTCGACTGTTTACGGTAGTCACAGGTCTCAAAATATCTGTTACAACTCAGACAACTATACTAGAAAGAGTGAATTTTACTGTATACAACTTTTTAAATAGTAAATATATGAAAACATTAATTTGAAATTCACATTTTTTTAAAATTCCAAGAGGTTTGGAAGTTCACATTCACTTACAAAATCTGAAACATACACTGTATAGACTATTTAACATAGAATATAAAAATATGAATAAGTTAATATTGGTCATGACAGACAGTAGGAATTTCACAGATTTAGAAAGTTCTTGTTATTTGGTGTTCCTGCTTTCAAAGCAGAAGCTAAGAGAGAGCATTTTTCCTACTGTCTCTGTTTTCTTTTTCAGGTGTTACATATAGAAAAAATATCACGATTTCCCTTTCTATTTCCCTTTTCTAAGTTGTACCTCTTATCCTACTCTGGCTTTTTTTATCTTAACCTTTCACTAACCCTTAGTTACTTTCCATCTTAACAGAGACTAGATTTTACTCCTCAAGAATTTTGGCATCTGTTGCAGCTCCATCAGACTGTTTCTGGTCAGCTTTACTTCAATTCATATTATTCATTTTATTTATTGTCACTATTTCTTACTATTCATCAAGCATCCCCACAATGTATAGAGCACAAAATGACATTTAAATGTCAAATACCAAACTCAAAATTCCTGTTCTTTCATTCGCTTTCAAAACTGTTTCAAGTTTGACATTAAGCTTTCAATACAAAGACAAATAGGTTGGATTTGGGGCAATATATTTCATTCAACTATTTAATATCAGAGGAACTTCCTCATCTTGAGTTTGAGATCTATGAAGAGGAAACAGAACTAGAATTAATCAGCCAAAGGAAGAGAAAACTTTGAGATGATTTAATATATTTCTGTGGCTAAGCTATTGCTGAGGGCTTGAAATTGCTAAGAGAGAATTTTTCCTGAGTAAAATAGCAAGTGCATAAAAAAGAAAAAAAAATCAGCACTAAATAAAAGCTTAGTAAATGAATGAACAAATAAAAAGAGAATAAAGGAGATCTGGAAGTACAGAAAAAATGTTCATCTCTGGGATTACAAATTTTGCACAAATGTAATATATAAATAACAATCCAAAAAATCATATATAACCCTTAAAAAATAAGAGACAAAGTTGGTCCACTAACTTGAAAAGGTTATTTCTATTAACTATATATCTTTTCACTAAATTTAAAGTCTTAGCTATAGATGACCAAATCAATAATTTTTGGTTGAGTTTTTTAAATTTGTTTTAGCTTACTGTCTGTAATCTCTCAGGGTTATAAAATGTGCCTACACTTTTTTGTCCTTTGCCTTACTAATAACTGGAGTAATTAAACTATGTAATAATCCAATCGAGCTCTTTAGTGATAAACTAGAAGTCAGATGAAACACACACCCACCCTGGTATTTAATCTCAATATTGACATTTTCTTCAATATATTGTATTACTAATAATACTCCTTGTGTCTCATTTCAAATAAGAGTACCACTGCATACACACACACGTACGTATAAATATAAAATATTTATGTCAAACTCACATGCACAATTTGTGAATACACACTTATTCTAATTCTCAAAAATGCCTTATTTCATGCCCTATAAATTCTATACATATTTTAATGTTAAGAGTATTGACACAATTTTAGCAGTTACCAGCGTGAAAAATCATGAGTATTAGTCGAAAAACATGTTTCAGTTCTGCAACATTCTTGAGTAGAGGGTCTCTGTAGGGCTTGATTTCACTTAAGCTTCATTTTACAAATGCTAATGAGGATGACTCAGCTCTCTATTTCACTGAATAATTACTCTCAGCATTTAATCTCTTCTTTCTGGCCTTATAAAGATGTGTCTTCTATGTCGCTCTTGAGACTATTACTCATTTCATGTGTTTCAAATACCAAAAAACGTCATTTCTGTTGAAACCTCAAAAAGATTTATACTTTCTCTTCTCATTCATTTCCCTCATATTCTTTTCATCTGCATTCCTCCTGCCCCCCCCCCAATTCTCCTTACCTTTCCGATTGCCTTCCTTTATTACGCAGGTGTTTAGTATGGCATGTACACACACATTACACATGCATACACCAGTACTAGAACAAGCAGCATCATAATCTAAGCTGAAACACTGCTTTGTATAAAAGAAGACATCATTCATAATACTTTTTACAGAATCTAAATCTGGCATTTTGAAACATGACATTAATTATTAACCTGCTTTTTACAGTGTTATTACACTAGCTATCTATACACGTGCCACATCAATGAGAGCCAACAGGTTAAAACAAGTTAGGAAAATCTTATGTTTTTCTTCTAATATTACCTGAGTTAACTACTTAAGGAATAATATTATTAGCTTGCTTTCAGGTACATCAATATTGTATTTCATTATTAAGCTAATTTTTTAATTGACTTTTATTGACATAAGTTAATGTTAAGAAGATGCTTATTTTGTATATACAGAAAAAAATTAAACGGTTTGTACCTGTGTCATGGCCCAAATCAACTAATCAGTTGTTGAAAAACATACTGAGTTCCTAGTAAGTTGAAGGCACTATATGGATACAGTCATTATGATATACTCTTTGACCTTGAACTGATTACAGGGACAATGTGAATGCTTACAAATAACTAAAACCAAATATTCATGAATATAGTACAAGTGGTCTTGTTCAAATCAACAGAAATGTATTAAATACCTAGCTATATCATATTAAAGTCTTTCATATTAATATTTATGTATTCTCATGCTTACTCCTCATGGAATTTTTATAACAGAAATACTACTAAAATAATAACTATATTTGCATGATTGCTTTCTTGGACATTTTTCAAAGGCATATAACTAATCATCAAGACACAGAGTGAGAGAAATAGTCATATACAAAAAATACAAAAAAGGAAAAAATACTAATCTGATCAAATAAAGAAAAAAATACAAATATGTAGCATTAGTTAAGTTCATCTTTTAAAAAAATAGAAAGATGGGAAATATTTCACAGCATGAAGGAAAAGAATGAACCAGGATTTTTCAAAGTACCATATTTGCCGGCGTATAAGACGACTTTTTGGCCCTGAAAAATATGCCTCCAAGTGGGGGTCATCTATACGCCAGGTACACTTCAGATAGACTGCCCATAGTGCTTGCCCCGTGCCATAGTGGCCTCCCGATGCCCGCCCACTTCATTCCACATACCGTTCAGGCATCAGCAGCGCTGCTGGGTGTATGCTCGGCTGTTATGCGATTTTGCTGTTATGCGATTTTACCACACTCGCAAAATCGCACACAGCCGACCATATAACAAACTCTGTATTTTGAGTGGAAATGTTAGGGGGTCGTCTTATACGCCGAGTCGTCTTATACACCGGCAAATACGGTATTCAGTAAGCTCATAAATGCCAATGTTTCACTGAATTCACAAATATAGTATTTGTTTAGAACTTCATATTTCTTAATTATTTTCATTTACTTATTTGTAACATAAACCAACTCAACTTAAATATTATTGTAGAATTGAGTTTGGCAATGCTTGCTGCTCTGTATTAAGTAAGGAACCCAGAAGAACAGCAAGTCAGTATTATCAACCCTCCATGCACTCCCATAATCTTTTCTAATGATCACTAGTTCTGATTCCCCCCCCCCCCCATTATAAGAACAACAAAATGAGTAGCTTTGGGCATCCAGCTTTTTTCCATTTGAAGATCTTTTTCCTTAGGATTGATTCCTGTTAATAAGATTAAGAGTTCAGAGAGTATGACAACCTATATTATCGCTTCCTATTGTTTTTTTTTTAATCTGTTAAAAGCTTTTAAAAATAAAACCTAACTATAGCTTTGTCTGCAAATATGATTATACTGAACTGGCACATTGTATATTTATTTGTTTAAATAACTGCAGTCCCTCTCTTGTGAGCTATCAGCCCATGTCTTTTGTCCATTTAAGTCTTGGATTTTTAGTATGTGTGTTCTCATTTTTACGGGTTATATCTATGATAACCACTATTCCTACTTTGTTATTTGTCTTATCTTGGACATTTTTTCCTTTTAAGATTAGTATATTGTTACATAATCAAATTGATCATATTATCCTTTTTTATTTCCTGTATGTTTTCTAACTTTGAAAGTACCATCTCCAGAAATTTATAAATACTGAATTCTATTTTCTTCTTTATGATGATTTGATTTTTATACGCAATTCTAATCAATTTTCAATGTATAATACTGTGAGAGCAATATCAAAATTGATGCTTTACCAAACTGCTAACCAATTTATCTCCCCACTATTGATTAAAAGATAATTACCTTCCCAATTGATTTTTTATATATCCTTTTTCATATTTCCTCACATACTTTTAGATGAATAGTAATTTGTCACATCTGTGTATTTTTTAAATGTAATGAGAAGATGTGAGCATAATTCTCAAGGAAGTCTAGCTATGAAGAATGTACAGAAATAACTGCTGACTGGATTTGCTCATTCTCCAGCATTCTGTCTTCTGCTACAATTTCATCTCCAAGATATTTTTCTTCTATATTTTCAAGTATGCTTAGTTAACCTTTCATTCAGATTTTATGTTTTTCAGATTTAGTTCCGAAGGATACTTATACTGATGCATATTACTACCTGTGTTTGGTGGGGCATTTTATTCAATTTTTATGTTTCTGTCTTCTAAATTATTATTCATTAGACTCATCAAGTAGTTTCTCTAAATCTGGTGAGCATGTTCGCAATTCTTTTTTCTGTATTCCTCTAGATCATTACCTTCACTACCTTTACTCTCCACAAAGGGAAGTTTAAGAAATAGTAATAAAGATAAAATATAGGATTCTGGGAAAGATTTCCCAGAAATCTTTTAGTGATCTTTTTACTTCGGAAAAGGTATTCAGAAAGCAAGACAAGCAAAGAAGACAGAAAAGTACTAGTAGGATTAGGCAGCCTAAGAGAATCTTTTTGAAAAGTCGTGTAACAGTCCCAAAAGTATATGTTTCAAGAAGCGTAGGCATCATGTCTGTTTTGTTCTCTACTGCACACTGCCAGTACCACTTGCACGGTAGGTGCTAAATAAATATTTGCCAATTGCATGAAAGAGACCAAGTCACTGGGGGGGGGGGAGAGAGAGAGAGAGAGAGAAAGAGGGAGAGACAGAGAGAGAGAGAACAGGAAAGAAAAGGTGACAGAGCAGAGAGGGAAAGAATGTGTGAGTGTTTATCTGCATTAGCAAGCCTTGAGTAGGTTTCTTAAGCTGTTTCACAATATTACCTTTTTTTGGAAGAAGGGCCTTGGGTAACACACTTTAGCTGACCTAAAAGGACCTGAAACTTTTTAAACCACCATTCAACTCTTGCTCTTCTGTGAACTTGATTCTGCTATTAAAATTCTGAAGTGCCTAAAATCAAATTTTATTGCAGACTCGGATGAGTAACTCCAGTGTTCCCTGTGCTTTCATCTTAGGTGTTCCATATGGCTTAGAAATAACACTCATCTGCTTGATGTGTTGATAAAACTAAGAAAGGCTGTCATGTCAAAAAGTTCACTGTCATAAGATAACAAAAGCTAATTTACTACTTTGCATATATTTCATACCTACAAAAATACTATGAATCAGCTGCCCAGGTTTCTGTCAAAAATCAACTCAATTTTAAAATATAATTAGATTTCAACTTGGTTTAGACCAAAAGCACCAAGACATTTAAAGGAAGCAGAGAGTAAAGTAAGAGAATAAGGGTTTTGAGGAAACAGGCAAAGAAAAGACTGGGAGAACATTTTATGTCATGGACTAACTATAAATCTTGGTCAGTAATGCTATCAGTTTTATAATTTTGTGCTAGTGACTCTTGCCCCAGAAACGATAAGTGTGATGCCCAATTATCTCTAGTATGTTTCTGGACTGTATATATTCCATAGTACCACAAGATTAGAATCATTCAATCCATCAACTCATTCATTCAACAAATATTGAGTACTTACTAAGTGCTAGGGAACACAATGCACAAAATCTATACCATCCTTGCCTTGGTGAGGCTTACTGTGCAGTGGTATTAGTATATTAGTAGTGTTCAATAAATAACTACAGAAACAACCACAAATTTTACATGCATGTATTAATCTCATTTGATAACAGAACTGATAAGGTAAGGTAATCACCATTTTATGGGTAAGAAAATGAGGTTTAAATAGGCTCATATTAGTAAATGTATAATTACCAAAAAATGGAAAATGTTGAGAAGGAAATTTAAAGTGTGTAGTGAGGTATCTGGTTTTTCCTATCAGTCATGGACATTTCTCTGAAAAAATAATGTTTACAGTTTAGCTTTCCTGATCAATCTAAAATACAACTAACCAAAACACATGCTTAAAAATTATAATTCTTAAACAGATGAATTTTATCATTTTCTGTCTCAGAATCACTTCAGAATGATTACAGTGAATATATAGCTCATAAAAAGAAGACCAAAAATAATAGTGTTCAGGCAGAAGATCTTTTTTAGGTATCTTTCTACTGAATTCTGATGAGGCTGCAAAAATCAATTTTGGAACATCAACTTCTTCAAAAAGCCATAAAATAGGCATTTCTACTTCACTGATTCTTGATCATTAGGATGCTTTCAGATGATTAAAATTTAAAGAGGTCATTGCTTATACCTCACATAATTACCAGTTTGTTCCCTGATAAATGTAATGTGATTTCTTCTCTTATTTCCAAGGGTAGAATACAAATACTTTTATTCCAAATTCCCCCTATATTCTCCTTGTCTAAATTACAGAGATAAGGTAAGGAAGAGAATTTACAGGTTCACCATAGCTCTTTTTTTCCATATAGATTAGGGGTTCTCAAACTTTAGAGAACATCAGAATCACTTACAGGAATTTTAAAATGGAGAGCGGGGCCCCCACTTTCAGAGTTTCTGATTCAGTAGGTCTGGAATGGGGCCAGGAAATCTGCATTTCTACCAGTTCTCGTGATGTTGGTGCTACAGATACACTTTTCAAAACCAGTGGTCTTGGAGGTGAGTCTTAGGGAGATCTACAACTAAAAGTGGAAAAGTATTTATAGTTCCTAAATAAACTCAGTTTCACTGATCGTTAGCATCATTGATGGTTGTAATGAGAAACAGGCATAAAAGCTTAGTATACTATTATTACAAAGATGAAATTACAGGCATTGCCCTCCTCTGTACCACGAGGAGAGGGAGCACAGCATAGTGTTCGGAGCAAATGCTCAGGAGGCAAATTGCTTGGGTTGGAATCCAAGCTCTGCTACTTAATAGTTATGCATTTTTGAGAAAAATCACTTAACTTCTGTGCCTCAGTTTCCTCATCTATAAAACTAGGAAAATAATAACACCCATCTCCTAGAGTTTTTCTGAGATTTAAATGAGGAAAACACTCAGAAATGACATATAATATAAAGAAGTGTTTATAAAATAAAAGCTCTTCGGTCTCCTGAATAAAGACACTCTGGAGACATTTTCTCATATCTCAAAACTACGCATTTCTGAGCAGCTTCTCTTTTTTCTCCTCTTTTGTTGTTCATGAACTCAGAACTGAATTTTTGCTGTATATCCCCTGAGAGGAACTTCTGATAAACATTTCTACATACAAATTATACCCTCATTAGATGTTATTATGTGTCTTTTGTTTTACTCTAGTTTCATCATCCCCTCATTTTCAGTCTGTTTTATTGAACATATCCAAATCCTTTGTTGGAATGAAGCAAGAAGTGTATAAATCAATCTGCTAATTAAAATTACGTATCTGACTTTTTACTATGTTTAAATATTGTAATTGCTAAACATGGAAGTAAACTAAACCAAATTAAGCTTTGATTATGAACTAGAAGATGACTTTAACTATTCTTTAGTGCCTTCGACACAATCATGAAGTATTAATATACTTCCATGCATTTACTTCAAATGATGACCCAAATCTCTTTTAGAAAACCTTCTCTAAAATACCCCCACCCACTCAGTCATTCTTTTGCCCTTTTAAAAAGCATATATTCCATTTTTACTAAAATTTGAGCAAACAGCAAGAGATTTTATCAGGTCGCATGTCATGTCTGTGAAACAACACATCTAAAGTCGGAGTTTATCTTTTCTTTTGCTTCTTCATAGGATTCAGTAATAATACTAGACCCACTGGAGATATTCAATGACCACCTAAGACTATGGGAATCTGGTGATAATAATAAATGTCTTTAATCTTCTGCAGAGCATTGGAAATTCACATTGTTTTTATTGGTCCAAACCCTCAAATATGGTGTCTTTGCTATGACTTCTAAATGTATCCTCTTTTTGCCAAAAGGCCTGAATAATGAAACAATTTCAAATACATTCATTCTTGACGTGGGAATTTGGAATGAGCTTTTACATTTTTATATACTTCAGGTGAAACAGCACTAAGAAACAGTACTAAGTGGTATTTTGGCTTTGATGGTTTCTATTAGATTGAGGAAACAAAACAATTACAAGCATTTATCAAAACAGAAAATAATATCTTTCCTGGCTACTCAGTCAACAAAGCAAAATTAGCCCATAGAGCAATTATTTTTTCCAGTAATGGAAAGAACTAACATATAGTATCCAGTACTAACAAGATTATGATTATTTTATATACCAGTTAATGATATACTTAGATAGGAAATAGATATTTCAATATGGATTACTTAATAACTTTAAAAAATTCTACCTTTCTCTTCACTCAAAGTAACGCTGTGTAACATTGCTTGAACTCTTGGATCTGACCTAATACTTAAATGTGAGATACATCTGTTACCAATCCCATAACTTAAAAGCAATGACTTCCTAAACTCTTCATTTTCCAGTTATTGTTCCACTTTCACATTTTAATAACTTTGACTTTCAACTCATTCCCACTATTTTCTTAAAGTTCATTAAATGAGAGAGCAAACCATCAAAACACACCTAATTTCTTTTCTATTTTTAGAATGAATTCACCATCACTCATTAGTTCAATCCATAACCCACACAATGATATAGTGTCTCCCGTCTTTTGTCCCAGATTGCAAGCAGATCTGTTGAATATATCTAGGTCAATCTTATATTTCTGTAACAGGAACCTAATGAACATTAAAGAATTTTGTGCCATTATAAAAAAAATGACCTAGTATTCAGATATCTTGATATTTTTAAAGCTTCCAAAGCTTAATGGATGATACATTTTTCCAAGTCTATAGAATAACATTTTCCAACCTTAGCCATAATTTCATTGCATACTAAATGGTACTAAGTGACAATAAGTTTACAAAATGCTTTTCACTATCTTGCCTTTACAGCAATGGTGAAGTAGGTACAAAAAAAAGAAAGTGAGTCTGAAGAGTTCAAGCGTATTGTCTAGAGTCTCATAAGAAAAACAAGCTAGTGAGGATACATTTGATGGAGAAGGTGTGAAGCTGAATCAGTCTCTGAACAGCCTGTTCTAACCACATAGTTCCAGGAAATCAGGAAAATGTTAAAGGAAGAACATAATTTTAATTGCCTCTAACTCCAAACTAGAATTTTTAAGGGATTAATAAAGGAAATGCACCTTGCCATTGATCAAGTCAGTGATTTGGGCTCCTCCAAATAGCTAAGAAAACACTTTGATTCATAAACTCTATGGTGGCTGGGAATAATGTCCACACTCTTACCAGCTTAGAAATTTACTCAATCGTCTACAAATAAGCCCTGAAAGCATGACACACACAGAAATCACTGAATCATTGAACAATAATTGTTTCCTTAACTACTTGTAGTTGTATAGCATTTCCAAATTAATAATCCCAACAATTCTCCCAGTTTGGCTCTTTTCTGGTTTCATTAACTCTTCCTCAAAGGTAGTTACTGAAATTATATATTCTAAGGCATCTAGTCCTACTCTAGGCATTAAATAAGGAACAGACTAGCACCTGTTTTATTAATTATAACATTCCTGTTGATGCCTAGATTTTTTTTGGACTTCTTGTACACAATCGCATCTCTGAGTGCACATCATCCCATGTTCTTTAACATATTCTTTTACCTCATATTTATAGAGCACCTTTGGTGTGCCACTGTAAACCAGGCTAAGGAACACAAATGTAAATTAATACAGTCCTTAACGTCAAAGATCCATAACTCACAGTATATAAAAATAAAATAACTCTACTACTACAAAATAAGTGATATAATCATGGTTTGTGCAGAATTCTATGGAAGCACAGGGAAAAGAGGAACTAATTTGAACTAATGAGGTTAAAAAAATCTTTACACAGGAAATGATGCTCAAAACACATTCCAGGAAAAGAGGGCAGCATTACAAAGATAGAAAATCATGAAACAGCAGATCACATTCCGAGAAGTTTAAGGGAATTCAGTGAGTTGCAACTTCAGACATGTGAAGGACAGGCTGGGGAAACAACTGGAAAGGCTGACAGGTGCTACTGGGTCGCTGGGAATGTCATGATGCACTTTTGCATTGAAAAACATAGAAAAATACGTCATGAGTTTCCTGACAACCCAATAGATCACAAAGGGTCCTTATATGCTAGGATGTTTCAACCTGATCAATAGGAAATGTCGATCCATTAGAATATTTTATGCATTCACATAACATGATCAGTTATTACTTTAGATATTCCAAACGTCTAAACATGGCCAAAGTCAAAGGATTAGCAATCATGAGAAACAAAAGACTCTTCACAAGAGTCTCAGACCCATATCAACAGAGGCCTCAGCTAAGGTAATAGCAGCAAGGGGATGTAAAGGAGGTAACAGACTTGAAAGCCATTTATGAGGTAGAAGTTTCAGGAATTCATGGTTCATTAACTGCGAAGGACGAGGAAAAATGAGGAGTATATGAATGTTCCAAATACGTTTTATAGCTTACATGCTGGAATGGGTGGCGGTAACAATGATCAGGATGGAGAAAGCAGAGCAGGTAGGGGAATAAAGGAGTGAATCAACATAACGAGTTTCTGTTTGTATATGTTGACTTTGAGGCTCTATAGTCATATATGCATGCAAACAGGGGGACTAAAGGAAAAGGAAAAAACAGAGACGAGGAAGAAGGGGTTAAATTGGGCAGATGAACTAAGATCGGGTTAGAAAAAAATCCTAAATAGATTAAGAAGCCTGCACTGATTCACAAAACAAAACAAAAAAAGTTTTTAAAATAGGAACCTGATATGATAAAATGTTATTTTAGAAAGATAAATCTAGTGACAAGAGGGGAGGAAAGATCCTAAAGGAAAGACAGGTAAATGAACTGTTAGCAATACTGGTTGAAAGTGATGAAAGTCTATGAGTAAGAAGGCAACAGGAGTGGAGGAAGGATGGGTGACAGAGACCACTGGAGCCTCCTCTCTCCATCTCTGTACTGTCTATCCAAGGCCCTCTTCTCATGCTAAATATTTTCTCATGTACTCTAAGCCTTAAGCATTTTCCCTACATGGTGGTGACTCCCAAGTGTGTATCTGTGGCCCCAAGACCACTCCTAAATTCTAGATATGTATATCTATCTCCTTACAGGACAATCTATTTAAAAGTGTCAAATATAATTAATACTCAACATGCCCCAAATTTCCTACTAAACCTAGTTTTTGGCTAGATCAGTCTATGATGTCATCACCTAGCTATTCAAATTATAAACTTGAAAGGAATCCTAAAAACCCCTCTCTTACCCACCACATTCTTTGACAAGTCTTATTGACTGACAGATAGCTAAGCTAATTATTTGCAATTTTAGGAACCATCAATGCCTCCACAAATATCCAATCATTCTTTAAATCCCAAATCTACCTTTTCACATTCATTGTCACTTCCATCTCTCACCTGTCAATCACTCACTAATTGGTTTCCACAATGAAGCCATCATGGTCTTTATAAAATACAAATCTGACATGACTTTTCCCATAAAATCATTCAAAGCTTCCTACTGTCCATAAGACAAAAAGACCAACCTTTAGCATGAAGGAGTTATTACTTGGCACCTTTTAACTTCTCTAATCTCACTTCCTGTATCAGTTTTCTATTGCTGCTGTTAACAAATTATCACAAAAATTACCAGCTTAAAGCAACACAAATTGATTATCTTACAACTCTGGAGCTCAGAAATTCAAAATAGGTCTCCTGGGGCTAAAATCCAGGTGTCTGCAGATCTTCCTTCTGGAAACTCTAGCGAAGACTCAGTGCCTTGACTTTTCTAGCTTCCAGAGACTGCCTGCATTCCTTGGCTCTTGGATGCAAGAGTTCAACCAATATTTCATTGTCACATTTTTTCCTTGTCTGTCTCTAACTCTTCTGCCATCCTCTTTCCTTTTAAGGATCCTTCTGATGACATTGAGCCCATCTGGATGATCCAGGATAATCGCTCCATTTCAAGGTCCTTAATATAATCACATCTGCAAAGTCCCTTCTGCAGTGTAACAGAACACACCCACAGTTTCTGGGCATTAAGACAGACACTTTGGGGTACAGGGGGCATTATTCTGCATATCACCCCTCTTCTTCCTTCTTCCCTCTGCCTACTAGGATATTCTCCGTTACAGGTATCGAAATTAAAATGCTTACAGTCCCTCAAATGTCACACAGACTTTCTCATCCTTTTCTGAAACACTAAGCTCTGCCTGGCCTTTCACTGGTACCACTCCCAGTAATCTTTCACAACTCCTGGTGGCCTTCCCTGAACTGTCAAGGTACCAGACTCTTCTTAAGGGCTCTAAAACACCATAAAGTTCCTCTACAATAGGATTTTATCATCTCGATCATAATTCTTATTTACTTACCTGTCTTCCCAACCAGGCTCTAATTTCTTTGGAAACACAGGTTGTCGTCATCATCCCTATATCTTCAGCAGCTAACATAGTTTCTATCACATAATAGGCACTCAGTATGTATTTATTGAGGGCTAACTGAAGAGACAGAATCATGCTTAAAACCTGTGGATCCCTAGAAAATGCTGACCTATTTATTTCAGATGAACACTGATGACATTCCAGAAACCCCACCTTCAAAACTGCAATAGGAGTGGAGAAGTCTTTAAAAGTTATTGCTAGAGAAGACTCAAAAAACTCTATTGACAGTTCAGTATAAAGGACATTAAAAAATGATTATGTCTCCAAATGAAGTGATTCTAGGGGGCAAAAAAAAAAGATACAGATTTATTATGTAAAAGAGAATACAACATTACTAGAAAGTATTGATAAAATCATACCACTAGAATCCACCATTTGAAAATATCTCTAATGGTAGGAACACAAAACAGCGAGGGCCATGATTGAAACATGAAGGTCCTTTGTTACTAAGAGACATACAATGAATTATAACAGATCTTTATTGATATTGATTCCATTTCTCATTAAATAGTCAACACTCGAGGTTCAAGGTTATCCACAAGATTATAATTTCTCTGTATGGGTATTTCTGTTATAAGACCTCATCTTTGGTCTAATTTTAATATATATCATTTATTACATAAATAACAAGGAAGAGTTTGAAGTTTCATTTTCTCTAAGGCTTATATGTGAATGAGGCTTTCCATTTTTAAAAATCACTTGCAGATATCTTTTTAATGTCTTTGGTCTTTCTAATTTAAATCCTGTAATTTCAATGTCATTAAAATTCTTAGCATGCAAATTTTTTGATGTTAAGTAAAGTAGGATGTGGGAGAAGTCTTTGTGGCACAATTAAATTGTTCCCTTCAAGGACAACATAGAAGAGGATGAACATGAATTTAGTTTATATGGCAAAGAAAGATAAGCATTTTTTCTTAAGTGAAAACAAGCGATGCCTGTTCTTGTATTTCATTTTCACTTTTAAAATGGGTTAACATGGGACAGTAATTTGCAAATAAAGAATATTAAATATTACATAAGATTGCCTCACCAATTTAAAGTTAATATCAAACAGAAATCTCATCAAGGTGTCAAATGAATTTTATGAAATGAATTAAATATAATTCTCAGTAGGATAAAATACATACAAGCTGAATAAGAAAGAGTGTACCAGAAATGTTTTCTATCTGTACTTAAAAATATTTATGAAATTTGTAAGAGCATCATAACTACAAGAAACAGTAATTTCTAATATAAAGCAATAGAAGGGAAAGAAAACATGGAAAATAAACTATTGTACAAATGGAACTGAAACAAAATATATCTATTTCCAACGGGATTTCATTCATAAATCAAAACCATGCCCCACTTTGGAAACACTAAGAGCTAAAATTTCTATATTGTTCTAAAACAGAATATTAAAGTCTCTTGATTAAAATAGTTCTTCAAATATAATATCAAGCATTTATTAAATGTCTAGATTTTCTAAAAAATAACATAAAATATTCACTGATGAAATGACATACTTCAGGCAATGTTTGTACTGTACTTCAACCTGCATTTAAAAAATTCCAGTGACTTATTCTTTTAATGTCTTATGCCTATTTCCATCATCCCTCAAATATTTATAGGGTAGATAAGAAATATATGGAACGCATTTCCAAAAAACCTGGCTCCTCAAACTTAAAACATCATGATAGTTAAGAAAGTCTGAGGTAGGCTTATGGATGAAATACCCTTAAGAGATCATTTAAGGAACATTAGTGGTCTCCAAGGTCTATTAATTTTTTGAGCCTAACTGTGTGAAAAAGAATATAAATAAAGCCACTTCAAAATGGAGTCAGAGGAGCTGCCATTGCAGAGGAACTGCCTTGCACATCTTACTCCTCAAACCTGGATTATTTAAACTGGGCAAAATAACCTTCAAACTAGGCCAAACCAACATTGTATTCCAAACAACTGTTTGAAAATCTAACAGGAAAGCAGGCATTCTGACTACTGACTGAAAATTAAGACATTCTTTAGAATTACCACCAACATGTATAGTGTCCTCACCTAACAATGGGGAAAATACTAATGAGCAATTCACAGTTGACAAGATTTAATAAAATAATACAGGTAGAGTGTTATCAGCATACTAAGCATTCAATCAATGTTTTTTCCTTCACAATTTAAAATCTTCCAAATTGGCCTTCTGTCCTGATTTATCTGTCTTGTGAAAAAAGTTTTTAAATAAGAAAGTGTAAGGTATTGTACAGTTTCAAAATATATCCACAGAGATTTTTCTTACACAGTCTTTACAACACCCATGTGGGGTTCCTGTCGGCTGAAGATTAGGCGGCTGACCTGCCCCAGTTCATGTGGTTGGTATTGCTGGAAACTGGCATTTAAAATTGAATTCTTTTTGCTCAAATCCGAGGTCCACATGGAGATTTATATGTTCTTGCTGAATATCCTAAAGAGAACATTTTGTAATTTTGTGTGTGTGTTGTTCTACTCTCAACGGATGTAATAATTGGTCTAAAAGATGCAATTAAATAGTGAGTATTCTAGATCAGAGCTTTTCCTCCAAACTCTGAGTTTCTCTTACTGGATATCTAATTTGACAAAATAGTTAATTACCTCATTTTCAAGAGATAGAAAAAAAATCACTGTCAGCTACAAATTTTAAACACACAGCACTTTTTTAAAAGCCCCATACGAATGACAGCCTAAGAGGGTTAATTGAAAAAGCACAGCTAGCTAGATAATTCCAAAAATAATGAATATAATATTGTGACTTATAGTAAGAAATTATATTTGGTCTTAGATTCCATTTCTGGCACAGAGCTCCTAAAACCCCTGGAAATTCCTAAGTGCTGAGAGCCATAAAAGAATCTTTTCTTAAGTGAGTGAGGTGACTTTGGAAAGCCCCTAGGTGACCTAAGGGTGGGGGCTGGTTGTCAGATGAACCGATGTTGTAATTACAGAGCTGGAGCTGTCAGTTATACTCCCTGACCTCTGGGGAGGGCAGAGAGGCTAGAGATTGAGTTTAATCACCACCAACCAATGATTTAATCAATCATAGCTATGAAGTACAACTACACATTTCAAATATCCAAAAAAGACTGGCTTTGGAGAGCTTCCAGGTTGGTGAAGGCAGGTGTGGATACTGGGGAGAGTGGCAAGCCTGGAAAGAGTGTGGAAACACCATGCCCCTTCCCTATACCTTGCCCTGTGCATCTCTTCCATGTGACTGTTCCTGAGTTATATCCTTTGATAATAAGCCGATCATCTAGTAAGTAAAATATTTCTCTAAGCTCTGTGAGTACTCTAGCATATTAACCAAACCCAAAAAGGGGGTCATTGGAACCTCCAATCCATAAACCAGTTGGTCAGATAACCTGGACTTGTGATTGGTGTCTGAAGTTGGGGGGGTGGTGGCAGGCTTGTAAGACTGAGCCCTTCCTTATGAGATCTCACTCTATCTCCAGATAGACTGGGTCATAATTGAGTTAAATTCTTGGTGATGTGGGGGGAGGGAGGGGAAGAAGAAGAATAAGGGACTGGGGGGGAAAGTTTTTGGAAATTAAAATCAGGGGTTTTACTCTAACTTATTTGGATAGCCATATTACTACAAAAATATTGCCTTGAAATTCACTAGTGCTATAAGCACAAATCTTTTTAAGAGATTAAAAACACAAATGTTTTTAAGAGATCCACTATGAAAAGTTGTAAAGTTTTATGCTGGGTTTCTACTCAAATGAAGCGAATTTCTTAAAGCATATAATAAACAATTGACCTTTTAAGACAATATAAATTAGTTATTGAATTAATCTGAATCAGTGCTCACCTCCCCTCGCTCTCCCCTTCTACCATCTGTCTGCCATGCTAGCCTCTGCAGTTCCTCAGTTATACCAAGAAACACTTCCTAGACACTCATGGACGATATTCAGTCAATAACCACCACTATGGCTCTCTCTACCAGTTGAAAGTTGGCATCTGTTCTCATAGGTTAATATTCATGCTATGCTAACTGTTAAATACTTTTGCAATTAACCCTGCATATAACCATACAGATAACTGGTTGTTTTGGTTCACAATTCTCCTCAGAATTCATTAGGAGGCCTTCTCTGATCACGAATTTTTAAAAACAATGCTCCCCCCTCTCCCGTATCCCCCCCCCGTCCCCATATACACACACACCACATACCCCTTGTGCCCTCATCAGGCCATTATCTACTTGATCTGCTTCATTTTCACAGCATGCATTGCACTCTGACATAATACAGAACACTGCCCAGCACAGGATGAGTGTTAAGTAAATATTTACTAAAGCAATATATAGTGAATCACATATATTTTCCAATCTCCTCTTTATTAAACTTTTAAATTATTTTAACAATGTAATTAAATAATTAAGGAATTAAGGCACGTGGATGTAGATTTAAGGAAAAGGAAGTCTCTTTAATTTCATAAAATGTTAAATTGAGGACTTAACTATCAAAAACTATCAAAAGCTTCAATAAAAGGAGAATCATTAAACAGCAATATTGGGAGAAATGATACTTAAGTATAAAGTAAAATAAATAGTCATTAAGAGATCTGAAACTAAAAAAAAAAAAATGAATAGAGTACCTAATTAAAAGTACAACTTTCTTCTTTCATGAACGGTTCCTTGTTTGCATCTGTTTGATCATGAATACTGTTACCACTAGCCTGTCTCCTCATTACAAGTCAGTAGTTTTAGTCACAGAAAGATTTACTCCCCGCTCAAAAAATCTGCCTCTAATATTCTGGCAACCTATACCAAATTCTAATAAAAAGCCACAAGTACTTGATTTAAGCTGGCAGGCAAGTCATTTGTCTAAGATTCAACTTAATGGCTGGCTGCCTGAGTCCCCTGAATTTAATCATGAACTTTTAATTCCCATTCGGAAAGAAATTTCTTTTGGAAAATAGCTAAATCTGAAGAAATATTAAACTTAACAAGGCAAATAAACTTCCAAAGTACAATTTAAATGTTAAAGTTGAACTCGATGTCTTTCTAACCTATATTTTACCAAGCCTTAAATTTTACCTCAAATCTTAGATCTCCAACCCAATATTACCATTTAATGATGTTCCTTTTATAGAGACTTATAGTATAATTGTTAAAATGTTAAAATCTTTTTCAATTTAACATTTTATGGAATCAAAGATACTTTCTTTCCCTTGAACCCACATCCATGTTCCTTCAAATAAACAGTTTATTGTAGTCGCTATAAAGTCTACACTCCACAATCTAGACATAGTAGTTAAGAGCATGGGCTCCAGTCTCAGCTCTGCCTCTGATCAGTTATGTTATCTTGTGTAAGTCATTTACCGTGTTAAGCTTCAGCTCCTCGTTCATAATATTGTGTGGGGTTAATAACACAATATTGTATGGTATTCATAACAATTCTTCATAGGAACATATAAGGGTTACATGAGATAACGCATATGAAAAGCTCAGCTGTACCTGGCTCCTAGCAATTGCTCAGTGAATCCAATTCATCAACAAATATTTACTGAACAACTACTATGGGTTCACACTGTTCTAGGTACTGAGATACAGCTGTACTAATTGTGAAATGTAATTCTGGCGCATATGAAACTTACATTTCACTTGGGGAAGACAGACAACTAAAAATACATCATACAATATAATCTCAGATACATAACCATAACAAAGAGAAATTAGGAAGTGGAAGGGGGGAACGAAGGAACGAAGGAGGTGAGGTTTTATTTCACACATGGTAGTCAGAAAAGGCCTCCCTGATAATGACATCTGAACAGAAACTGAACTAAGTAAAGAACAGGCCATGTGCATAGCCAATGTGTAAGAACAGGCCATCCTTATGTCCAATATAAGGATGATGATCATGGGTGATCGGTATCTCCTGTTTACAACAATGCCTTTCATCTTCCATATCTTCACACAGGCTTTGGGAGGCAGTGTAGAAGAAATCCGCCCATGGAGGGTAAGGGATGACTGTCTTGGGTGCCACTGGCTTTATCACCAATTGAATTATTTCTCTATCTCTAAATTGTCTAGTTGCTTGTACCTCTGAAGTTAAGAAAGAGCCACTATGGCCACTATGTCCTCTAGTTAGGCATTATGATGATATATTTATATTTTTATGGGTAAGAGAGAAATGAGAGTGTCTTAGAAGTAAGTTGCTATAAACAGAAATTATATTGAGACCTAAATAGCATTCTTTATGTAGGCTAAAAAGGAAGCCTGGCAAGATGGAAATTAGATGTTTTACAGCACATTATATGGTCAAAGACATTAACTTCTTACACAAATTAAATCAAGAAATAGATTCCAATTATAGGAGTACGAATAACTTCTCAAAGGAAGACACATAACAGATAATACAACCATAGCAAAATCCATATCAGTTTATTCTCTGCTCATACTGAAAATGATCTAACTTTCACAACCTCTGCTTTGTGATTTGCAGGTAAAAGAGTAACACCATTCTTTAAATCAAGTGTATAACAATATTTACAACAGAGATAATGACTTGTGTATTTCAAATATCAGTACTTTAGATCAGATTAATATAATAGCTATATAAACTTTAACTCTTTGCCTCATAAAACAATCATATAGATAGCCCCTTAATCTTCTATGGCTTTCAGTTTATAGTCATTTTCATAGCTAATATCATAAAATGATAAGACAATCCCCTCCATGGCCAGTGCTGGGGGTTTGGGAGAAAGAGAACAACTGGCTATGGAACAGCCCAGAGAATCTATTCCACATATTTGGGCTTATTGTCATGAAAAATTTTATATAGCAAGAGATGCAGCTTTATTTGAAATTAAATATTCCCCCTCAAGACATGATCTGCATTTTTATGTATCTCTTCTATGGTTTGAGTAGCTGAGTATTTGGTGGTACCATTTACTAAAAAAGAACAAATTTTGGAGTTAAAGGTGCTAAACTCAGTTTAGGTGAAAAGTAGAAAAAAACATTAGTTTGGGGAAATATATAAATCTGAACTATAAGTTTGCAAATCACTGATGTATAAATAGTAAATGAAGCCATGAGAATAGATCGCCTTAACTAAATAAAAGATCACTTAGAATTCTGCAAAACAATTGCAGTTACTTCTTCATTGATGGAAGAGGAAACGTGGGTAGGCTTTTTACTATTTTTTTTTTTTAAGATTTTTATTGGGGAATTGGGGGATGGGAATAGCGCTGGGGAATTGGGGGAGGGGTAACAGACAAGTTGCTGTCCTTTTGTTCTTCAGTCTAGTTGTGGAGGACGTTGCTTCACTGGCCCAAGTTGGCACCGTCTTTGCGCTCTTCCCGGTGAGGCAGATTAGTCGCCGGCTTCTGGACCGCCACTCACGCTGGGCTGCTGGCTATACATGGTAGCCCATGGCAACCCACTGCAACAGGGCCTGCAGCCTATGCCATTGCCAGCGACTCACGGCAGCCCAGCTCCAGGTTGAGCTGTTGTTCAGCATCTTAGCTGTGGAGGGCTGTGTAACTGGCCCTCGTATGTGGGATCCGAACCAGGGACCTCTGGCCTCCCAAGCTAGCTCTTAACCAGCGCGCCACTCGGTCAGCCCAGCTTTTTACTTTTTACTAGAGAAAAAAATGTGACAACCTGTTCCAGACTAAAAGACAATTTTTATAGGGTTTTATGCAGCCAAAGTGGAGAAAAAAAGCGAATGGGAAAATACTAACAAATGAGCCAAACTCATAATTCTAGAAAATTGTGCAAGGAGGTTAATTCCTTAGCCACAGAATTAGTGTTTAGCAACTGTCAAAATCTTCTGTGAGAGGAATGTTTTAAGCTCAGCCCATAAGTAAAGGCTGAGTAGTAAACTACAAGTACAAATATTGACATTATATTCTAGGCTAACAAAGGGAGGCATAACAATTGTCTTTTAAATTTCCTTTGCTGAATCTGGATTATACACTAGCATTCTTGGGAATAACACTTAGTCCATATTAAAAGTCATCCCTAGATATATAAAAAACAATTCAGCAACTATTAACCTTCCCTGTTTCTATACTGTTCTTCATATTAAACAGCCCCCAATGGAAAGGATTCTCGCCGACCCCAACCCAATTCCTTAAACATCGAAAGTGCTCAGAAGCTAAGCCAGCTGCATTATTCCATTTTGGTAGAGGCCCCACAGATTTTACCTTAAAAACACAAATCTTCCTTATGCCCACTCCTTACTTCACAAATCTCTTAAAGCAAATGAAAGTTGTATGTCCTGTGATAGATCCGAGAGACAAAAAAGACCTAGAACTATCTCTCACCCAGCTACCTGGCTCCCCATAGGGAAGTTATAATTTACAGCCTTTGAAAAGAGTAGTATAGTTTTTTAAAGTTCCAATATCTTATAAATATATTGTAAACACCCCAAATTAAAATTCTAATTTATTCATGATTGAAGGATCTTTTCTTTGACTTCTACATCTTATAATCTTTTATAAACTAAACCTTTCAAAGGCTGAACCTCATAAAGCGACGAAAAGCTTCATCTTTCAAGAAAAACCGGAAAGAAAAAAAAAAAACAAAGACAGGCCATTTGTAACCTAGCAAACACTGAATAAAAAGGCAACCCATCTGAATAAAACCAAGGAAACTGTTTCAACTATATTTGTACTAGTGGTAATCACAATAATCTAAGAACTTTATTTACTGTGGGAAATGTTAACTCATGAAACAGTCTTTAGAAAGTAGTGTGTCTATGCACCTACCTTAGGAATGGGATTCAGCAGCACCACACCTGACTTCTTAGTGATGACCTGTTTCGTGGTATAGTGATGATCTATGAGCTGAGGGATGTTTGAAAACCCAGTGCCTTCAAATCGATACATATTCTGGACAAAGAACAATAAAGTAGAATAAATATAAAGTCACTGCTTCAGCATGACTGCATTTATCAGGAAGATTCATTTAAGAAAAACCACTGTTGCACAATGGTGCGTATATACTTAACACTACTAAGCTATACACTTAAAAACGGTTAAGTTGGTAAAAATAAAAAGATAAATAAAACTCCAACATGCTAAAAAATATGTACCTTTCCATCGAGAGATCAATTTTCATAACTATTCAATGTAATTCAGATTCGTAAAAAGGAAAAGGAAGAAAAAGAAAATTAACAAACAAACCTGGAATGTATTGTGCTAAAATGATAACCAAAGGAAATACGGTGTGAGAGCCATTTGAGTTAAGGAACAGGGATATGCTTACATATATGTTCCATTTGATAAAACTTGCAAGATCCAAAATAATGTCAAAAGTTTGAGGAAGCATATCCAATATATTATTTTAAGAATACCACTGCTGATCATTTATTTCTTATTTATCAATATAATATTCACTGAATTTTCTACACTAGGGGTTATTCGTGTATAGTCTTTCACCAAAATGATGGTCATTCACACACTTTGAGGAATAATGCATCAGTGACAAAATTGCAGGAATGAATCAGCACGCTCAAATCTCAGAACTTTTGATTTCATAACATCAGGTAAGTAACATTTTCCCAAACTCTGCCAAGACCCTTTTTCTGTCTTCATAGTTTAATAGGCATGCAGGTTAGTTATCACATGGAAAAATTGATAGCAACAAATTTAGCAAGAAAAATCATCTTATTGGTCATACTTTTCAATATAAGAAGCATTGCAATGCAGTGTAATGTAATGACAACTTCCATCTGATTATTCACAAAGAGCTCACGTGTACATACGTAGGTGATATGCATAGATACGAGTGTGTTCCACTTTAATAAAACTCTATGCTAAGAAATCAGAGCTTTCAAAATGTTCTCAATTTGGATATTACATTACTAAAAGCTAACTTTCCCAGTTAAAGGAAAAAGACCTCAAAACTCCTTTTCCACAGTATAAAATAAGATTCAATTTACCAGAATTTAATTTATATGCAATTTTAAATGAATATGTCTGTTTTATCAAGTTAGGAACAAACAAACATGCGTTAGCTTACTTTAACACTTAACTATAGAATATAATTCAATTCAAGGCCATTTATGTTAAAGTTAATTCAGGGCAATTGTTAATAAATTTCTCCCCGAATTTTTGTATATCACAGCCATGTACATGGCTAGCAATGATGTTAGCCATGATGCTTAGCAATGATACTTAAGAATATTTCACACTGAAGACACTAATGTATTACTAGGTGTGCAATGCACTGAGCAAGTTCTCTCAGTGTTTCAATTTATTCATTGGTGAAACAGAAATAATATTTGGACCTTCTCACAGAATAAGTGTGAGGCTTGACTAAATATTAACATGCAAATCACCACCCAGTGTATGGCCCATGGTACACACTGAATTATTAAATCACCATACAAATAATAAATCTTGGAATACAAAAATAATCCCAAATCTGAGTATAAGAAACATTTTCAAAGAGCACTTAAAAGTGTAAATTACATTTTCTCAAAATATAATGATTATAAATAATCAAATATCCTAAAAATTCATATAAGCATTCTTATATGAAATTAAGAAATGAAGAAATGTAAAGTTATAGCTGTGTAACATGTAATAACAATAACGATAATATTTCAACCAAATATGCAGTATTGTATGTTTGAAAGTTGCTGAGATCTTAAGCATTCTCACCACACATACATACACAAAAAAGAGTTAAGTACATGAGGTGATGGATGTGGTAATTATCTTGACCGTGGTAATCATTCTATAATGTATATAAAATCATTATGCTGTAGTACATTTTAAGTACATATAATTATATTTGTTAATTATTCCTTAATATAATTTTATGTAAAGTGTTCACTTTAATTATTTGAGATAATATGTGTGTGTGTGTGTGTGTATATATATATATATATATATATATATATATATATATATATACTGTTTCTGCTTTTGTCTTCCTTCAGTCTACTCAACATAGAAGCCAGGGGATCCTGTTATATCATTCCATTACTTTGCTCAAAATTCTTATCGCCCTCAGAATAAAAGCCAAAGTCTTACCATAGTTTACAAGACTGTATAATCTGTGTTCTATCATCTCTCTTACCTCATCTCTTACCATTATCTACCCCCCACTGCAGCAACACTCATTTCCTTCTTGTTTTATAAATGCAGTATATGCATTCCTTCTTCAGGGTGTTTACATTTGCTGCTTGAAATACTTCCTCAGATGGCCATATGGGTAATGGCTCCCTTACCCCCATGCGGTCTCTCATCAAATGTTACCTTTTCAGTGAGGTCTACTCTGGCCACCCTACACAATATTCAATATTCATTTTCTCACCCCAACAAAATTTCTTACCTCCTGTTCCTGAATTTTTCTCCTTAAAATTTATCACTAACATCATATATATTTTACTTATTTATCCTGTTTACAGTCTATCTCCTTCTCTAGAATGTAAGCTCATGGGGTAATAAATTTTTACATTTATTTTGTTCATCATGGTCTAGAACATGGCATATATCTCCTGGATAAATAAACATGTGTGATTGAATGAAATGCAAAGCACATAAAATGACTGTAAAGTTAAAGTGACAAGACAACTTAACTAAGAAATGAACACTGTAAAGTTCACAGTATCACGCAAACTCAAGACACTACAGTACAATATTTAATAAAAAGTGAGATGAAGTTCACACAATGAAATTTCAAATCAGACAATAGAGTCATAATGTCTTATATAAACTTCTAACATGCCTCTTATAACTTGAGAAATAGTGAATGAAATAATGGGAATTTTCAGTTTCCCTTTCTTAAGTTCAGGCAGTTTTCTGCCGCTGACATAGTTATCTTGATGGACTAATACAGTGAGTGATACAAGCTGCAGCACCACCCTCATGGGCTGAAATAAGAAACTGATCCCCAGCAATTACTTTTTTAAAGCAATTACTGACAAACAGTGAAGTTCTGAGTCTAAACACAGTGCAAAACCAATCAACTCACTTTTTAAAAGATGAAGATAAAGTAATGAATTTAAAATGATGTTAAGACTATGCTTAAAACGTAAAAGGTGAAGAATAGTACATTTGTCAAAATTGTTGAGAGCTTGTTTGTTGATACACTCAAAATTCTGAATATTATATTTGTACAGATCTGTATAAATTGTGTATAGTTCCAATGACTTGTGGTTGGTTTCAGATACAGATGGACTTTTAAAAAGTTTTTCTGCATGGCTTTAACAATAATATGACAGAGAAAATCCAGGCTAACTTTTAAATAAGCAACTTCTTTTTGAAGCTAAGATTTCTACTAATGATCTCATATGAATTCCAAAAAAAGAAATATAGTACAGAATAAATTTCTACAAAGATCATTTTGTTGAATGTCATTTATATTACATTTTAAATATCACATAATATGTCATTAAAAATAAGTATGAATAAAAACTATGGTATCGTTCAATTTTTATAAAATAAAATTTATAGATACATATAATTAGAATACATTTAAAAATCCCAAAGAATTTACACTAAACCCATCAGGGAAGCAAACATTCCATGACACATATTTCTGAAATTTTATCAAAGGTATGCATTGCTTTTGTTTTTAAAACATTTACTACAGCTAGAATTTGTTTCTGAGTTATCATTTGTCCTACTTAAGAATCACTCATGCATATAGATGAAAACACATAAAAAACAGAATCAGATTTTGTTGCTATACATATTTCTAGAGGACTGTTATCATGCAAGGATGTCAAACAAAATAGAATAAGCATACAAAAATGACAAGGAGATTCAATGTATGTATAATTTGAAATAATACGCCTGAGTAGGTTTCCCGAGAACAAAAATCAGGGCTAAGCAGGCTTAAGAAAAATGAAAGAAGAAAAACTAATTTCTAAAAAGGCTGAGATGAATAAGCTGACTAAAAAAACAAAAGGCTGAAGAACAAAAGTCTAAAACACTCCTTTTTCTGGTAAAATAAAAATTTAAAACAAACTTTAGCTTTCTCAAATAAAAAGGGCATATTGAACACTTACAGATAAGTAATTAAATCAGTACACAAGGATTTGGGGGAGCATGGGGAATAACAGTAATAAGGTTTTGGTATGGCTTTTCCTAGTTACCTTTTATTCAGTCTTCAGATGGTGTCTCAAACCTAACTTCTTTCAGTTTTTCAGTTAAAAGCTTTCACAGCACTGTGTATCTTTACAGAACTTAATATAGTTTATAATTACCGTATTTGCCGGCGTATAAGACGATTTTTTGGCCCTGAAAAATATGCCTCCAAGTGGGGGGTCGTCTTATACGCCAGGTACACTTCAGATAGACTGCCCATAGTGCTTGCCCCGTGCCATAGTGGCCTCCCGATGCCCGCCCACTTCATTCCACATACCGTTCAGGCATCAGCAGCGCTGCTGGGTGTATGCTCGGCTGTTATGCGATTTTGCTGTTATGCGATTTTACCACACTCGCAAAATCGCACACAGCCGACCATATAACAAACTCTGTATTTTGAGTGGAAATGTTAGGGGGTCGTCTTATACGCCGAGTCGTCTTATACGCCGGCAAATACGGTATATATGTGTGATTTACGAGTGACTGTGAGCCTTCCTCCCTATAAGCTCCACCATTACGTCCCTGGCCTTAAGAATACTCACTTGATTAGTGTTTCCTGGAAATTAATATTAACAAAGTCTTGGAATAGCTTTGTTTAATTGTTAAGAAAGAAGTTTCCTAAGTCTTGTGTGTCAGGGACACAGAAAATAGTAACTTATGACAGTGTCATTTTGACTTCAAGATACTTTTTACCTTTGAGTCCTTGAATGGGTGGATAGAATGGTTAAATAATCCTAAGTGTACAATGATAAGGAATTAACTGTCATCAAAACCAGTTTTGGATTTCTACTTGCTTTCACTTAAGTCCCACAGCATGAATTTAAAAGGTAGTTCAAAGAATCTAGAGATTGTGGCAACAAAAGTAAATCTAACCGGCACATTCAGAGACTAAATCCATCAGTTCAAAATGGAATTTAGCACATGATAGACATCCAATAAGTATCTGTTGAATGAATGATGATTTAATACACTGAGCTACCCAATTTTACATGGTAATTACAATCTCCACCTCTGTGTCATTTTTGTTTTATTGGCCCATATCCTGGGCCTTACATAGTACTCATTCAAATAATATTTCCTGAATGAATGAAGAAATAAGATTATGAAAAATCATTACCAGATTTTTACCTAAGTTTTATTTAAAAACATTTATTACGTTATTTTTAATTCACCACTGTATGCTAATTCAAATTTCTTGGCTCAATGATTCCTAATTCTGCATCTTCAATATCTTTCTGTTCGTGAATGCTACCAATGTCTAACCTACTAGGTTTTAAGCTCACTGAGAAGTAGCCCATACATTTGTCTGTTTCATCTCCTTACATTGCATAACACGGTATTTTGGAAAAATGAATTTTTAGTAAATATGTGTCAGATGAACAAATTAGAGAAATATGAACTGGCACTTTCCTATAAGAGCATTAAAAATTCTTTTCGGACTACTTTTGTTTTATCATATGTAGTTTTTGTTTTATCATATGAAAGAAAGGCTTTAATAAATTTATCAAATGGAACAAAGCTGTATGAATTTCTATGAAAATCTATCAACATTTAGGACCCAAAGTAAACAGTGTTAGGTACACAGTCTAAATCTGCTTTTACAAGCATCATAAAGAGTCTGGTAACTATGGATATGTCAGTAAGTAACACTGGAATTACACTGAGATTCAGATACTCTTAGATATGTTTAATATAACTGGCTTTACGAAATTAATATGTTTATAATCCAATAAAAAGTAAAGTTCTTTTGCTTGGGCAAGCTAAAACTACAGATAAATATTTTCCGACAGAGTAGTAAAATATGTAAAATTTGAAATTATCTCTGTCCATCTTGATTAGTTATAATGGCAAAGTTTTACACCATGTTAAAAAATAACTGTGATGTGTAAACAAAAATATAGCTTCGAAATAGATGCTATCAGCATCCTGAGATACTCTGGGTTTGGTTTCAGACTACCACAATAAAGTGAGTACATATTCTAAAACACCTTCATTACTATTTAAATTTCACAAATAAATTTCATAGAAACAAAAAGAAAATTTTTATATTAACTTTTCCAATTACATTGATATTTCTTAGAAAGTAACATTTGTATTTTTTCTCAAGTACAGTCATCAAACAATGGTAAAAATATCCAATATTTGCTTAGCACTCCACACCTTACAAAGTGTAGATTCACTAATTTGATTCTTACAATCACTGTGAAAGCTTTTAACCCCATTATTTCCCAAAGCATGGAACTTGTAAAGTGAAAAACTGGGACTGAAATCCAAGTCTTCTGACTCTATGTCCAATGCTTTTTTCAGTGACCCACTATCTGATTTTTGTCCATTCTCTGAAATCTCATATTTCTTTATATCTTACTCTATCAGGACAACTGTCCCCTCATTTATATACAGTTTTTATAATCTACTACTAGATTATAAACTCCTTGATTGGAATAAAACAGGCAATCATTAAATAGCTGGTAATGAATTCCTCCATTTAATGACCACTTCCAGGTAACAGGTCTGGAGGAAGGAAATGGGATAATTTTAGCTCATGTAAGATTCAGCTACACAAAATGAAAAAAGAATTAAACACTCCCCAAAAAGTCTGTATCATCTTAAAACTTCCGTTTTGAATTGACTGAAGAGCTCAACATTATTCATTGAGAGGAAACTAAATAAAATTAAGCAGTAAAAACCTGAGGCATTTACAGAAATACAATCACTCTCATCTTTAATAGAGATCTTTGCCTAATTTCAATGACAAGGAGACTGCCAAATAAAATCTTCAAATGTGAGCTTGTCACAATGTCTACTTTTAGAATATATTATGCTGTTCACTTTAGTCACTTAAAACCAAATGGCAATATTAAAGACAACTGATAATTTGCAATAGCACCACTTCCTTTTTGTTTCTAAGAATACTAATTTAAATACCCTTGTTAAATTTAAACTAGAAGTGGTAATAAGGGAAATATTTCCGTCTTATTTAATGTATGACATATTTCAAAAATAGTAACTTTTAGAGTTTAGAAAACAAAAGAGAACATTTATATAAATTGTAGTTACTTTATATTTCACCTTTCATCTTTAATTCTACAATTCTCATATCATTTTATTGGGTTGTCGGAAAAGTCATGATGCATTTTTTCTATATTTTGTTGAAAAAATGCGTCATGACTTTTCCGACAACCCAATATAAATATTGCCAACATGGTCACATGTAGTAATAGGAAAGATTATCTACATCTGTAACAATGGCACATACAAATTATAAAAGGTTTGACAAGGAAATAAGGAATGATATACAATTAGAAAGAAGTTAGATGTTTGAGAGGAAGCAAATGTGATTATCAAGTTGAGGTCCAAATACTATGTAAAATTAACAAATAATGCAAAAATTATAAAACATACTTAAATGTACTTATTCCTTTTACCCAACTGAATGGCATCTATTGTAATTTAAATATAGTTATTACATGTTAATATACAAAATGCTAATGAACTGTATACTTTTAGGTGGTTACTTTTATGGTATGTGAATTTCACTTCAGAATTAGATAGATAGATAGATAGATACATAGATAGATACATAGATTGATAGATAGAGATGGAGAACCCATCTGAGGTTCATCTAATAATAATGATTCAATCTTTTGGTAAGGTAACTAGTATTATTCTAGTGCCTTGTAGACTGTGAGCTTGAAATCACATGCCATGGAAATGATGGACTGAAAAATGACAAATAAAGGCATCAATTCCTTTCTTATGCCAAAAACATTAAATATTTCTGAGTGGGTAAAGTTAAAAAACATTTTGAGATTATTCTTCATCTATTTAAAGCTAAATAAGGAATGGAAGAAACATAAAGTGCAGTTTAGCAATACTTAGGTAAGTTTCAATAAAAGTAGTACTAGAACAAGCAATGTGAATAGATCATTTTTAAAATTTTTCATCACTTTTTACTTATTAGCATTGCCAACAAGCAATAGCTTATACATAAAGGAAAAACAACCTTAACCCTAAATGAATCATAAAACCAGTTCAACTATCATTGTCCCATTCATTAAGAAAATTCATTATCACTACTTAATAAAATATTTCTTAAAAATCTCTCATGATACCATTTTTGAAGGAATTTCAAGGGCCAGTTTCAAGATCATAAATTTCATAATTAAATTTTTCCAGAAAAATTGTGATAATCACATTTCTTTTTACTTCTAATTTAAAATCTTTTTTTTTTTAAAGATTTTATTGGGCAATTGGGGATGGGGAACAGCCAAGTCGCTGTCCTTCAATCTTAGTTGTGGAGGGCGCAGCTAGCTCAGCTCCAAGTCCAGTCACCATCTGGCTGCCAATGGGCAGCACGCGGCCACTCAGCTCAAGGTGCCGTGTTCAATCTTAGCTGTGGGTGGGCATAGCCCACCATCCCATGCGGGAGTTGAACCAGCAACCTTGTTGTTAGGAGTGCACGCTCTCACCAGCTGAGCCATCCTGCCACCTATTGGCAGTTCAGCGGCAGCTCAGCTTGGGCACAGCTCACTGGCCCATGTGGGAATTGAACTAGGGACCCTGTTGCTCAGAGCTCGCGCTCTTAACCAACTGAGCCACTCGGCTGGCCCCTAAAATATCTTTAATGTTTAAATTTAACTTAAATATTTTATATATTTATAGATTTAAATTTGTAATAATTACTTTTAATTTATTATATCTTAAAGTACATATTTCCTGGGCTGGCCAAGTGGCTCATTGGTTAAGAGTTGGCTTGGGAGTGCGAGCTCTGAGCAGAGGGCCGCCAGTTTGGATTCCACATGGTCCACTGATGCTGCGCCCTCTACAGCTAAGATGGTGAACAACAACTCAACCCAGAGCTGGGCTGCCATGAGTCACTGGCGACGGTGTAGGCTGCATTGGGGCGGCAGTGGGCTGCCGTAAGCTACTGTGAGTGGCCGGCAGCCAGCGTGAGTGGCAAGCATGAGCTGCCGTGAGCCTCCATGAGTAGCTGTCCAATGGCCAGCGACCAATCTTCCTCAGCTGGGAAAAGCACAATGATCACAATACCAACATGGGCCAGTGAAGTGACGTCCTCCAAAACTAGACTGAAGAATAAAAGGACAGCAATTTGTCTGTTCCCCTTCCCCAATTCCCCAATGCTGTTGCTGTTGCTCCCTTCCCCAATTCCCCAATAAAAAATTAAAAAATAATAAAAATAAAAATAGATAAAATACATATTTCCTTAATAAGATAACATATTAGTGAATTTTGGAGCACTGTATTTAAGGAATTGAGAAAAAACAACTTAAATGCTAAACTTTAAGTGTTACAGACATTTATCAAAAACTACTCATCATTTTATTACCATTATACTATAATGAACTACATTAGGACATACATATAAACCAAATTAAAAACGTACATCAACAAATTGTATGATAAAGTGTCTCCTTTGTCCATCAGAATATACAGAAAGGACATATTCACCAGGTTTCCCATGACTTTCTCGCACCAAGAAGTCTCCTTGTTGTTTTAACAGATCTTGAGCTTCTATTCTGGGAATTGCACCATGGTACCAGTCCTGCTCTGCCAGGGGCTTCTCACTTGTGGGGATTGTATCACAAAACTTAAGCAAACATTGGGAAACAAAAGAAGAAAGAAAAAACTAAATTAGAAAAAATAGCATTTTTTTTCTGGTAAAATTCACAGCAATTATAAATACTTCTTCCACATGTTCTCCCCTTTAATTGACCACTTAAAAGTAATGTGATAAACATGAAATTTTCATAATTTTTAAAGCAATATCTCCTGGAGCATTGATGCTAAAGTTTAACACAAGTACATAGCCTTCAATATTTTAAGCTTATTTGTTTTTTCTACCTATTATACATGCTTACACATAATATTCATATTCAGAGTTAATACTTGTAGTCTAATTCACCTGTATCATAAAATAAATCCATATATTAAAAATTTATCAACCAAAGAATACAATAAAAAGGGGGTATTATCAGAGAAATTTATCACAAAACAACTTCATTTTTATTCAAATTAAGTTATTTGTTTTGATTTCTGGTCAATATGTTGAAGCAGGTAAAAGCTGTACTTGCCTCCTCTCACAGCCACATCAAAATGACAACTAAACTACAGAAAAACTATCACTGAGAATCACCTGAATCTTGCTGAACTGAAATCCTACAACTAAGGACATGCAGAAGCAGCCACCTCGAGACTGGTAGGAGGGGCGGAGATGCAGAACGGGCTGGTCCCACATCTTCGTGTGACCTTTAAAAATTAGGTGGGATAACTTGGCTGTGGAGGTTTCCCGCCTCCCCAAGGAGTGAGGGGTCCCAGCCCCACACAAGGCTCCCCAGCCCAGGGTTCCAGTGCCAGAGAGAGAAGTCCCCATAACTTCTGACTGTGAAAACCAACAGAGATGGTGGCTGAGTGCGACCAGATGCAATATGATTTTGCTTATATGTGGAATCTAAAGAACAAAATAAACAAACAAACAAATCAGAAACAAACTCATAGATACTAAGAACATTTTGATGGCTGCCATATAGGAGGGGGGTGGGGGTGTAGGTGGAAAAGGGAAAGGGATTAAGAAGTACAGATTGGTTGTTACACAGTAGTCATGGGGATGTAGGGTATAGCATAAGGAATATAGTCAATAATATTGTAATAACTATGTATGGTGTCAGATGGGTACTAGATTTATCAGGGTGATAGATGGGAGGTGGATTGGGGGGAAAGAATAAAAAAAGTGAAGAGATTAAAAAGTACAAATCAGTAGTTACAAAATAGTCATGGGGATGTAAAGTAAAGCATAGGGAATATAGTCAATGATGTGGTAATAACTATGCGTAGTGCCAAGTGGTACTAGACTAGTCAGGGAGATAACTTTTTAAATTATATAAATGTCTAACTACTACACTGTACACATGAAATTAAAATAATGTTGACTGTCAGCTGTAATTGAAAAATTAAAAAGGGGTGGGGGAGGTGACAGGGAATAAAAGGTTTAAATTTCCAGATATAACACAAATAAGTCGTGGGATATAATATACAGTATAGGGAATATAGTCAATAATATTATGATAGCGTGGTATGGTGTCAGATGGTTGTTGGACTTATCATGGTGATCACTTCTTTAGGGATATAAATGTTGAATAATTATGGTGTACATCTGAAACTAATATTGTATGTTAGCTATATTTTAATTAAAATATTTTTTTTAAGTTATTTCTTGTTATGGGGTTAACTGTTTATTACACGGGCTGTGGACTGTCCATATTCTATGTTCCAGGAGCACTAGCTAAAGCTTAATTTGATGCCGCCTTGCTGCTGTGTCTTCCCATTCTTATCCTCATTTCCAACTCCCTTAACCTCTGCCACATGGATGGCCCTGATCCTACATGGCGACGGCAGATAAAACCTTAGGAGAAACAGCACCGCTGAAAACCATCAACAGACAACTATAAACATGTGGCAAATAAGTAAAAATCTAAGCCATGAGCGCTGCAGGAAAAGCAAATTATCTGTTATTTTAGAAGGCCAAATGCTAATACCAAATAGCAGAGATAGCTAAGAGCTGATTATATTTCCCTGAAATGCCTTTGATTGATAATAGATGGAACCACACATTTTATGATTACAAGTATAAAGTTGTTTGTTTGGTTGTTTTAAATCATCCTCAGGAACTAAATCATCCCAGATGGTAGGAGTGCTTTATGGGTAAGGTACAATAATGTGCACAAACTCTTTAGGTTCTCAAAATACAATATGCACAATGCCTTATTTAATTTATAAACTGGGAAAATTAAACTTAATAATGAATAAAAGGCAAATATTCATATAGGAGCTTTTTCAAACTAATATTATGAACTGCATACAGGAAAAAAAGTATGGTATCTTTGTAGTAATGAAATGAATGAGTTTTAAAGACAGACTTCACCATTTTGTACCACTGAAGAGGACAAAAACTTGTTAATCAAAGCTCCATTTTATAATATCTCAGACTTACCTTATTGATAAAAAAAAAACAAACCTTAATAAAGCCAAAATAGACGTCAAAGAAGGGTTCACACTTTGGTTTCTACTTCTACCACTTATGACATTCTTTATTCTTTAAAGATATACACGGTGTGACTGTACATGGACATTTTTTGTAAGCTAAATAAGCCTTTTTTAATACTAATTATGAAAAATGCAGTATTTCCCCAAAGACTGAAATCATGATCCCAAAAATGGGTTTAAAGAACAAACTGTATAAAGAACCAGACACACTGCAAATCTTTTTATACACACACACATATCATTTTAAAACAAATGCATAATCTACACAAAATTAACTTTTTGTATATATTGTACTAATAGTTTATAACTCTTAAAGTAGTTAGTCAAAATGACTATTTCTTTCCCAAAATTTTATCACAGTGTATCTCCTTATAGTAAAAATTAAAATTTCTACTATAATAGAAATATTGCCAAGTCTTACCAATGGCAAGAGTTTCATTGATTTTCCCCCCTCTGGAATAAAGATCAATAAAATAAGAGATTCAATATTACCTCTTTGTAAAGAACTTGTTTTCATCACTATCTCTCAAAAAAAAAAAGTCCTACATAATAGAAAAGTATCACAAACAAAAATGTCATGTGCTTGATTTCTTGTCCTATTCAACCTATCCTCCCAAATTTTGATTTATTTAGAATTGAGAGAATGCAGAGCCTGGAGAATTCATTAAGCCAAAAGGGCACTTGAAGTACAAAAGCTCAGCTAATACTCTGAGAAATTCGAAGGTGAAAACTATGTTTGGGGGAAAAAAATACATCTCAAAGAACAGTAAGTTGTTTTTTGTTTTTGTTTTTGTTTTTTTAAGAATGAATAAGAAGGAACCTATATTGCTATTTCAAAAGGGTTACACTCCCGTTCTTTGCATTTATTAGCATCTTTTGGGTAGGAAAGGAAACTTAGAGACCTGGTGTTCCCCACCCCCTAGATAACACTGTTTTAAAATGTAGGCTGGACTCACTCAGAGTGCATGTCTGTGTATAGGTGTGTGCACACACAAACACAGGGCAAGCTCATACCTAGCCCCTGTCTGGGTCTATCAGGTCTTCTAGGGACTTCTCTAGAAGCACTGGAAGGAAAACTTTTATTAATACGATTTCAATGAATTCAAATACAATGTTGCAAACTTGATAGTAATAGAATGTAGGATGTGTCAGCCACAAAATCCAACATCACAAGAGCTGTCATAAAGACACCAAAGGTGAAATGAAGATTTTTACCTCAAATATCGCATCTTTTTAAGTCTCCGAGAGAAAAGATTTTTTCCTTGTGGATATATTATGAGATTTTTGCCAAAGGTGTGGTGAAAGGGAAGCCTCTTTTTTTAAAGTTATAGTTAAACTAATACATTTAAGTTATTAATATATTTCACAAGACAAACTTTCCTGATTGACTGGGCTAACTATTTAGTTAGATATTTTCCCTTGGCCTTGTTCTTAAACAATATTCCAGCAAATACATGCTGCACTTAGTGAAACAAAAAGATTGGTCTAAATGAAGAGGCAATGAGGAGTCAGCACTAGAAAATGGAAATTTTTTTTTCCCTTGGGGAAAAAATTGCCTGTTATTTTTCCCTAGTCAGGCTAATTTCCAACTATGTAATGAAGATTTGTATGCCTTTATCTCAAACATTTGAGTGCAAGATGAGCTCCTTTTTGAGAGACAAAATATTAAAAAAAAAAAACCAAAGGTCTGAATTCTATTAAAATTAAGCACCCAATTAATAAATCATTTTAAAAAAATTAAAGTAAAATAGCATGGGAAAACATACAAGTAAGCCTCTCAATAATCTTTAACAAACTAAATAAAACTTTAACACAAACTAAACTTTATGAATTTTCAATAACTATAAAGTATTTAATTATCTTTTCTATTCTTACATAAATTTAGTTATTAATTTAATAATATAAGTAATGAGCTATTTCAAATCTAGTTTAATAATATATTGAGGAGACTACAAGTAACTCACAGGATTTTAAACATTTCTCAAAAATTTCACAAAGACCCCTTTATTATTAAGTTATATATTACCGGGAAATTTTTGGAGGAGATTAAGAACTAAATGTCATACAATCAGAGTAAGAGAACCACCAATCACCTGGAAAAGGTGGGAAATACTGGTCTCTTGAAAGGAATCTGCTTGATTATAGTAAAAGCCATTTTCAGTGAAAGGGAAATATAACCTGAGATACGAAAAGTATATTTTATACCATTGAGAATTTGTAGTTGAATAAGCACTTAACATAACATGAAAATATAAATAATAATGTTCCTCCTTCCACTTTTTTTCAAATTTCTAAATATTTACATTTTGAATTTATTAACTGAATTAATTCTTAAAACAATAAAAACATAAAATATTCTGGATATTTGATACTCATGATCATTTGCCTTCAGGCTAGACAGATAGGATGTAAATGAATTAGAGCACTGTATTTTCTTTAACAAACACTGATAAATTCTATTTTTTTAGTAATAAAGCAGAATTGATCACTGGTAAAGATACACTGGTGTCTTTAACCAAAACAAAGGTTCTTTACCTAATGTTTAGTTTCCACAATGAAATTAGCAACAAAACTCTATTCATAAATTTCTTAATTAACAATGGTTTGTGCTTTTTGAGAGCTTGAGTTTTGTCTTTATATTGTTTTGTCTTTATATTTATATTTAGTCTTTATTTTAGCTAATAATATAACTGTTGTCTAGCATAATGACTAAGCAGCATTACATGCTGATCAAAGATTCTCATTCTTACACAATTCTTTCTGAAACTTTAAAAGGATAGACAACTAGACCAAACTCAACTATTACCTTACTTCCACAACTTGCCATTTCCTTGATTGACTTTTTGTGCACATTCTTGGATCTCTCATTAGAGACACCATCTCTATCAAAACACATTTTCTTAAAGGTCTTTCATTTTTTATCTAACAGTTCTGCTACCTTCTATACCTTCTGATTTCCTGTTTGGTTTTTTTCCTTGAAATCTTTAGCTCCCTTACTCATCTTCTCTTTATTAGTAATCATTTTCTTTTCTCTTTATTATTTTTATCCATTTACCTTTTCCACTTAAGTTTGTACTCTGATTCATCCTTTTACCTGATCATTTCACTGCACTTTTTCTAGTTTTATTTTTTCAGTATCAAATAATCTTTCAAAGCTCATATAATATTATACATGAAACATACTACAATGTCTATAACATGTCTCAGTCAATTAGCTGTATTCAGTGCTAATTTCATAAACAATCTCAACTAAAACTATTACCAGATCATTCTAATATGTCAGTATGCAATCATGTTTCAGTAAATTTAAACATTTATCATCAAGTTGGAATTGCTTGTATAGAATACAGTTATCAGTCTGACATGATCTGGGTCATTTATTTTAATCATTTGAGCAAATGTAAAAGAACAGATTTGTTCCCTATACAAATTATAGAAAATAGATCCTGATAAGTCCTTCTTGAAAATTATGTGTGTTAATGCTAGTGATTCAAAATCTGTAATTCTGAGCATAGTATTTAGTTTTCCTAAACATGATAGACTGTACAGAATTCAGTGTATGTATGGCAATGATACAATATAGAAAATTTTTATTTTTCCCTTGTTTCTCATTTTTCCTACATCTTAGTGTCTGGGGAAAATGGAGGGAGGTAAATTAACACCTTAAGAATAAAGGAAGACAACTAAGGTTTAAAATATATGATATTCAACCAGAATTTAACACACCATGCCTTGTTAGAATAAGTATAAGGTTGGTCTGCTATTCTTGAAGGAAAACACTAAAAAACAAAAGCAGTTTATCATGTTATGCATGAAATGAACTATACTCCCCTATTTCAATGGTGGAAGCCAAGGATTATAATACTAACATTATAACAGATATACTATTTAAATATAGCTGAATTACAACTTTCTAAAAAGCAAGCAAGCAAATCTTATTTACTATAGTCAATATAATGGAAGCACATCTTTATTTTCCAATATTTTTATTTTCTAAATTCTAATACAAAATAATTCTAAAGTTCAAATAGCATATATGCCAGTTGAGTATAGAAAACTATGAATTTTAAGGAGACAAGAGTTGAATAATTTAATAATTCTTCTGATGTATAAAGAACAATTATTTGAGCCAAAATGTACTTTATTCTGGTTTTAAAGAACATTTTTCAAAGAGTGCTACTATCAAAAGTGTGTTATACACTCCATAGATCAGTGATACAACTAGTACTCACAGGGGACTATAAGATGGGTCCCCAAGTTGTTTGCTCAGCCACTTACAGGAATTCTGCAGTAAAAAGATAGTTCTGGAGAAAGGGCAGAACAATGACTAGAACAAATTTCATTAAATATAATGTGGTTTGAGACTTCCAATGGAAATGGACCCTCATGATTGCCCGTAGGCTTTCAGATTATGCAGTTAATCCTGTCTAATGTATGTGGCCTTGAATTCAGAGGCAGTCTCTGAGAAATAGTCCTCAAAGCAAAATTATAACCTCCTGCAGCATGGTAAAAATGCATAACGAGCAAGTCCAAGTGCCCTGAGGTACTGATAGGTTATTTAACGCCTTTAGTACATTGAAAAAAAAGAGCACATGCTTGGAGCTGATATATTATAATACTACTCTGATCATAACAATAAATCATTTACCAGCTAATTATCTTACATTCTCTCTTCCATCAAGACTGTTGACTGAAGTGTTCCATTACACTGTCTTCAAAGGCAGCTCTACATTTTAGCCACACTGTTAAAAACGTTGAAATAAATTGCTATGGCAAGTCCAATGGGAATGTTATTATGATTCATTCAAGTTTCATTTCCCTATGTATGCTGCAATTTATTGCTTCATCCAAAATTATGCTTTAAAGTTCCAATTTTTGTATGTTCATTGAATACAGAAACATTTATTGCATAGTTGTTGCTTTTAAGATTTTAAATTAAATATGCTTCCACATTTAAAAGAATATGGACCTCTACCTCACACCATATAAAAAAATTAACTCATAATGGATCAAAGGCCTACATGTAAGAGCTAAAACTATACAACTCTGAGAAGGAAACAAAAGTGAAAATCTGCATGACCTTGGATTAGATAATGTGTGTGTCTCTGTGTGTGTGTGTGTGTGTGTGTATGTGTGTGTGTGTGTGTATATATATATATATATATGGGTTTTGGGTTGTCGGAAAAGTCATGATGCATTTTTGCAATGAAAAACATAGAAAATATACGTCATGGCTTTTTTGACACTAAATGCATGTGCCATCAATGAAAAATAAATTGAACTTTGTCAAAATTAAAAACTTGTGTCAAAGGACACAATCAAGAAAGTTAAAAGACAATCCACAAAATGAGAAGAAATATCAAATTATATATCTGATATGGGGCTTCTGTCCAAAAATATACAAAGAATTTTTATAATTCAACAACAAAAAAGCATCCCAATTAAAAATCGTGCAAAGGATATGAACAGTCATATCTCCAAAGAACATATAAGAATATGAAAAGATGCTCAACATCATTAGTCATTAGGAAAGGGCAAATAAAAACCACAATGATATACCATTTCATGCCCACTAGGATGACTATAATTTAAAAAAAAAGAAGGAAAGGAAAGGAAAATAACAAGTATTGATGAGATTGTGGAGAAATTGGAACATACATATATTGCTGGTGAGAATGTAAAATGGTGTAACCACTGTGAAAACCAATTTGGCAGTTTCTCAGAAACTTTAACACAGAATTACCATGTGACCCAGCAATTCATAGGTAAATAACTGAGAGAACTGAAAACATATGTTCACGTAAAATTTGTACATGAATGTTGACTTCAGCATTATTCATAATAGCTAAAAAGTAGAAAAAACCCAAATGTCCATTAGCTGATAAACGGATAAGAAATATGTTATAAATCCACACAATGGAACATTATTCAGTCATAAAAGGAATGAAGTATTATCGCAACATGGATGAACCTTGAAAAACATTATACTAATTGAAAGAAACCAGACACAAAAGGTCACATATTGTATAATTCTATTTATGTAAAATGTCCAGAATAGGTAAATCCATAGAGGTCAAAAGTAGATTAGTAAGTGCCAGAAACCAAGAAAAGGGAGGAATTGAAAGTAACTGTTAATAGGTATGGAGTATCTTGTTGGGGAGATTGAAATGTTCTAGAAGTGTTGATGATGGTTGCACAACATAGCGAGTATACTGAAAACCACAGTACGATTTATAATGGTGAATTTTGTTATGTGAAGTATATCACAATAAAATATTTTAAATATGCTTATTTATGTCTTTTTGTAATATTTTTTAAAGTTTTTATAGAGAAAAAAACATAGCAATTAAAAATTTTCCTTCTAGGGCCGGCCAGGTGGCGCATTGGGTAAGAGCTGGCTTGGGATGCCAGAGGGCCCTGGTTCGGATCCCACATATGAGGGCCAGTAACACTGCCCTCTACAGCTAAGATGCTGAACAACAGCTCAACTTGGAGCTGGGCTGCCATGAGTCGCTGGCGATGGCTAGGCTGCAGCCCCTGCTGCAGTGGGTTACCATGGGCTACCGTGTGTCACCGACAGCCAGCGTGAGCAGCCACCAGCCACAGTGAGCGGCCGTCCAGAAGCCGGCGACTGATCTGCCTTGCCCGGGAAGAGTGCAATGGTGGTGCCAAATTGGGCCAGTGAAACGGCGTCTTCCACAACTAGACTGAAGAACAAAACGACAGCAACTTCTCTGTTCCCCTTCCCCCAATTCCCCAGCGCTGTTCCCATCCCCCAATTCCCCAATAAAAAAAAAATCTAAAAAAAAAACAAAAAACTTTTTCCTTCTATTTTACCTTTACTAAATTAGAATATAAGAAGTACTATATTATGTCAAAAAAACATTTTTAATTATGATTAAGTAGTCTCCAAATTGTTATGCATCTTAGATTATCAGGCTTAACAACTGAAACCTTCACATTCATATTAAGACTCAAAACCTTAATTACCCATGTATTTGAGGGGGAGAGGGGAAACTTCTTCAAATGAATAGACTTCTTCTTCAAATACCTAATGCCTTAGAAAAATAGTTGTGTACGTTTATTCATAGTGTACCGCAGCATCATAAACCACAGACTCCCTCAATCTTTTTAGTTTACAAGATTGCTAAATAAATCAGGAAATACCAAAGGGAACTTAACTGATAGAAATAATGATTGCCTTCATGGAGATACAAATGTGATTGGCTGAGCCTTGAGGAAGTAATCATTCTCTAGAATTCTCAGTTACAGGGGGAACATTTTCTTAGAAGAGGACATTTCATAACTTCCAGGATGTTGATAATTTATTTAAAGAAATAGATCACAATGTATATTTGAATGAAGTACATATTTTGTGGGAAAGGTATTTCAATTCATTTCAGGTAAAGGCAGTTTGCAAACACCAAACATTTACCTCCATCAATAACTGTCAATTTAGTAATTTTATTTAAGAATAAGATAAAGACCATTTTTAAATGGAGGAAATAACATGTGAATACCTTCAGAGATATAAAAAATTATTATTTATATCATTAATTCATTAAGATTGTACATATTATACCTGACATACTTTTAGGATAGCCAACTGAGCTAACTGGATTTTCTTGGTGTAAATCAGTGTGTCTTAAAAGACAAAATTTCCCTCATCCTCTGATCAATCCTGATTTATCAAAACAGGCTCTGGCTATACCTAAGAGCTGAAGTCCCATAACTATTAGCTTCAAAGTAATGTAAGTAACAGGAAGTCTCAGAAACCACTGCTGCACCCCTAGACACCTGTATTGAGGCACAAGTTCTTAAGCATCCCAGACTGGGGGGAAAACAAACAAACAAACATGAGGACATGAGGACTGGTAATCATAGAATTTCCATAATCATAGAATTCTTATTTTTCTGTCACTAGTGAAACTTCTGAGGCTCTAAATTCCACTCTCCTACCTTTACATCTAAGAATAGGCTGAAAGAATCCTTGAGTTTATAATGGGCTTGGGTTCTCAAGTATTTAAAACATTTTACTCAAGTCAAGCTTGATCTTAAAGTCTCACAGAAAGAAAAAACGAGGGGAGGTGAGCACCTTTCATAAATTAGCTCACCAATAAACTGCTATTAGTTACTGGCACAAAGTCATCTGATCTCAGTGAAATAAAGGTGAGTTAATGACAACTATGTCATGTATTTCATGGACTCATTTTAATGCTAAATAATTTTATGAAGGGCTCCCTGAGGTATTTCAACATTTGTTTTCAAGAACTAGTTTTGTTTTACTTTTCAGAAACTTTTTTTTTTAATATTTCATTTCAAGAACTTTCTCTTCAAATGAAAGATATGGAAAACTGTCCTCATACAGTCTCTAGAACTTGTCATAAATTCTTAATCATCTTCTATACTTTATTTGGAATGTCAAATCATAATAAACCAAGTCCTATGAACTAGTATTGATCTGTAAAATTATAAATTGTTAACTTAAGAAAGCAAAGTTGGTGATGGGTCTTGCAGGAGGCTGACTCTATCATGTGACTGTTGCTCATAATTATTTTTATTTTCATTTGCTACTTAATGCCATACGAGATGGTCTGTATTGGTTCAGCTCCCTCCCTATTCCCGTAGAACGTGTCTGTATATGTGAAGTGACAATGGCAATATCAAAGGCTAATAAATACGTAGAAAATCTTTTTATATAAAAATATAATTTTCGGGCCAGCCAAGTGGCATGCTGGTTAAGAGCTGGCTTAGGAGTGCGAACTCTGGGCAGCAGGGCCACCCGTTCAGATCCCATATGGGCCAGTGACGCTGCCCTCTACAGCTAAGATGCTGAACAAAAAACAGTTCAACCTGGAACTGGGCTGCCATGAGTTGCCAGTGATGGTGTAGGCTGCAGTGATGCTGCAGTGGGCTGTCATGAGCTACCATGAGTGGCCAGCAGCCAGCGCGAGCTGCCAAGAGCCACCATGAGCGGCCATCCAATGGCCTGCAACCAATCTGCCTCAGCTGGGAAGAGCGCAATGATAATACCAACATGGGCCAGTGAAGCCACATCCTCCACAACTAGATTGAAGAACAAAAGGACAGCAACTTGTCTGTTCCCCTTCCCCGATTCCCCAACGCTGTTCTCCTCCCCCAATTCCCCAATAAAATCTTTATATATATAAAATTTTCTTCTTTTTTGTTACTTAAAATACCTGATGCTTGCCTCAATTGTATATAAAAGATTACTGCTTGAGTGGAATACGGGAACATGTTTTACGTACTAAAAAGGAATTATAACAAATAAATTCAAAATGTGAATGGACATTTAGCTAATCTCTGGTTAGGAAATACTTTCTTTTTCTAAATAAGACTAGGTCACATTACCTTAAAAAGTAAAAATTTTAAAGAGTAAGAAATAATATTAAGACATTATTATGTAGAAACTTAGATGGGGAAAGCATGTAATTATTTGTACTGAATATTGTTGTGTTGACTATCATCGAGTAATATATCATTGTAAAGCTCTATTGTCAATGAGGCATGGTAAGAATAAAAAAGTTGGTAATTAAGTTTGAAAGGTAAAGAAGTAAAAAAAATACTTTATATTTTTACTATATAAAGGGGATAAGAATATTTTTATCTTGCTTGGCTATAGCTACCATTACCGGGGATAACTAATACTCTAGGCACCATTATAATATGCGAAACCTAAATTTCAGACATCAATTTTATAATTTAATGTTCTAAAAACTATGCACACATATAAACAGATACCTGTACATGTAAAAATACATACATAATAATCTCTATTATACAAATATGTTTCACTACAAAAGAGATTTGTTTCTACTGTTCTTCTAATATAGTCCCAAAATACATAAAACATTGCTTATAATTAATTTTTGCAATACAAGTAAGTCTATAAATACAAGTTTATTTCTTTCCTCCCTACATCAATGTTATATGCAGTTTTACTATATACATATATGCACAGATTCATATACATACAAAAAATTAAAATATGTACTAACTTCTCCATTTGTAAGGATAAATTTACATATGATATTCATTGGATATCAGAAAGAAGCTAGACAATGACTATTTTCAGTAGCACATAGAGTTCATCCTACTTACTGTTGAAGAGCCCAATGCAGATTTTGGAGACCTAATTATTCCAGCAATTGAATGACGAATAGAGTCAAATTTGGATAGCCTCTCCTTTCTTTCCTGGAGAGATTAAGAAAGAAGCCTTCAGCAACAGTAAACTATCCAGTATACATACACAGTTGTGTTAGATATTTAGGTATTTATTTGTGCACAGCTCATGTCTGTGCATCATGTCTTCTAACTATTACTAATAGCTATTATTAATAAATAAAATGAAAACTTGCTGACATTAAAGATAACAAATAACCAAATGCATATAAACTCTACAGCATTTTACTTTCCCGTTCTCTCAATAGATGTCTTAATTTGGGGGAAAAAGATAGAAATTAATGAAAAGAGCGAAAACAAGAAATGTAAAGGAAATTTATGAAAAACCAAGTATTAATGTGCAGTAAAAAAAAAAAAGACACAAGCTAGAAAGAACCAGCCTAACAGAAGATTTCATATAGCACTGTAGTTGTGTGGGATTTTCAACAAAAAATAATAATAATAGGGAAAAAACAGGAGGAGAATTATACCAAACACATTTTTTGACAGTGAATTCCACTTCAGTAACTAGGAAGTTTCCCAAAGATTCACATGACGATGATGATGACAACAGAAAAGGAGAAAATAAAATAAGAAGAAGGTAGTGGCAGAACTACCACTAGGGAAAGTCAACCCAGATTGCTGTTTGCGTAGGATGTATATTTCTGAGTATCAATATACCACAATTGAAGGAAACTTTTCCCTAAGATTTCAAATTTTTAGATCCAGTTTACAAAAGCAAATGAATGGGGTAGGTAAGAAGGTAGAAAAGAAGGGAAAGAAGGAGGAAAAAAAATGAGAACTAGGAGCTAAAGAGAAGAACGACAGCAAGCATGTGTGAGGGTTTGTAATGGAAGCATTAGTTGACGTTCCAATAATAGGCACATTTCAACTGTTCATCAGCAGTAGACAAAAGAACAAGATAGCTTATTGCCAAGTACTGTATTTCCATATGTCTTCCATCAGTAGTGATGTTTCATTTTAGTTGTCAGTGGAAAATGACTAAAGCAGGCCACAAATAACATCTTTTGTTTCTTTTGTCTCCAATACGTAGCCTATGTCTATGTATATAGTACAGGTAGACCTTTGGGGCTACATGCTACCTGATAGACTCAAACTCAAATTGGAAATTCAACTTTTGTCTCTCCACATGCCTACTTCCACTTTATTTACTTTTCATTCTAATAGTTGCAGTGCTAATAGTATTTTATAAACATATGCATATTAATAATTTAAAATAATCTTACGATAACCTAACAGAACAGATAATCTCAACATCTTTTTCATCACCATCACTTACATTACAAACTTGCTTACGATTCTATGTAAGTCACTAGCTATACCTCAGTTTGATCACCTATAAAATGGAAAAAAATACAAACCTTCCTCAGAGAGTACTTCCAAGTAAATTACAACAAGCGGTTAAAAATTAACATGTTACAGCCCATAAATACTTAATAAAATTTACTTTAACAAAATAAATCTTTACTGTAGTACAAAAGTCATCACCTTAGGGACGGGAGCATGCACTTTATTGCCTTAATCCTAGCTGCAGCTTCAGTTTAACTTTTTAGTAAAAAAAAATCACTGTAACAGAGCCACAAGAAATTCCGGAGGGAAGGCAGCGTTGTAGTGCTGAATATAGTGACCTTTCTTCAAAGCAAGTCTTTCTACAACTTGGGTGTTTTGGGGTGTTCTGTTTTGTTTTTTTGTTTTTTGTGTTTTTGTTTTGTTTTGTTTGTAATCTATTTCTGGTGCTTGAGAAGTTTTCTGAATAAAAACGCTTGGGAAAGTAAAAAATGATAAAAGGCACAGCAGCCAGGATATGGAGAATGAAAGAGTGGGGAGTGAGGCATACACAGCAGTTGTTTTGCAATTAGAATTATGAATAAATACATGATGTTATAAAGCGCACATGGTAGAAAGTACTGTAGTAGCTGTAGTATTTTTACTCCCCAGCCCAATTTACACCTTTTCTTATTCCTTTGGGGAATTTCTCCCCTGACTCTGTGTGGTTGTGGAGGGGACAGTGGCATTAGTAGCAGCAGTGATATTACTATTGATCCTGCTGCTGCTACACCTGACAGGAAGATGAAATGGAAGTGGTAACCTCACCCGCTTGGCAATGAAAGCTTCACAAGAAAGCAGCAGGCGCCTCTGCTGTAAGTTTATGCTTCTCCTCTGAGTCAATGCTCTTAAAATACTACACAGAGTATGAGCCCAATGTATGAATACTATGGGGACAGAAGTGAAAACTACATGGGAGGTTATACAGAAAAGGAGAAAATTCAGGGGAGAGTTTTAAGGATCAGAAATCATTTTATATGTATATGATTTAATCATATCCACTGAGGCAGTAAAAATAACTCTCGTCAAGCTACACCTTGGGCATCAAACCCTGCGAGAGGAAAGAGAACCATTTCCCCCAAAAATCCTTTGAAAATATCAAAAGAAAAAACACTTTCTTAAAAACCTAATACTAGATGTCTAATGGATGGGTCCAGGTGTGAGGCAAAACAGACTTCCAAAACCACTTCCTGTATAATAAGTTAGAAAGCATAATATATTGTGTGCTGGAAGGGATACAATTAGTGAAAGTACCCTTTCATTTAAAGGTGCTCTTTAAATAGGTTGATCTACAAAATGTATTATCAGAAACAATAGGTTGACCTTAAGTTTCATACAGGAATAATCCAATGCAAATAGAGTTTATAAAACATTTTCACCAGAGTCAGCTCACTTGGTGCCCGTAGTTCTACAAATAAAACATGGAACTAATTTGCCAAAGCTCCCGTCTAAGTAGCATTACATATGAGCTCTAAATTATGGTCTACCTAATAACACATCAGACTGTGCTGAATTCACTGACAGGTTGATTTTTATATCAATGGATTAAATTGCTACTTTAAAAAATTAAAGTTCAAATTAAAAAGATTCTCTCCAATTAGCATGGATACATGCCTAATTTTGCCTGTAGGCCTGCCTGGACTGGCAATGATACACTCATTTTACCCTCCTCAAATATTGACACGGCAAAGAGCTTTCTCTAGATAAAGGAGGCAGGAATTAGTTATGACAAAACAGGCCCTCACAGTGGACACAGGTGGAGGCCAGTGAAAGGGGGAAAAGAGAGGCAATTTTATGAGATAATACCTTAAGTTATAAAATAATATTCCGATGCGATGTCCAGAAAAATGCTGTAAGCACAGTGATAAATCCATCTTGAAAGAAAAGTTCTAGATGCAGTATCAGTTTCACATCTTATTTAAAAATAGTTATTCATTATTTTAAAATTAAATGAAGCAGGCTCTCCCAATAGCTATCTATAAAACTAGGAGGCCTGTTTCAAAATCATTAAAAGTTTACCTTTACCAATTTAAAAAAACTTCATAAGAAACAATACCCAAATTACTTACAGTTAACATAAAAACATAACTATCAGGTTTTGAAATTACACTTCACTAAAACTCTCAAATTGCAGTAAAACAGGCTCTCAGGTTACCTCCATCCCAGTAACGGCACAGGCAAAGACGTGAAAGGCAAGAATTGAGGTTTTGCTGACTGGAGTGACAGATAAAAATTAACAGCTCTTCCAAATGATAGTGCCACCATCAGTTACAAATTAACGACTGTTTAACCAAAAAGTATGTAACATTTCTCGAAGCAAGGCTCTTAAAGGGGCACTAAGGTAGAAATAATAAGGGTCGTAACGTCAGACAGAATAAAGAGTATGAATCTGGGCAAATTACTCAACTACCCTGTTTCTTGGTTTCCATGTAAGTAAACAGGAGGATACTGGACTAGATAAAATCTTCATCTCAAAAATTCTGTAACCATTGTCCAACTCCCCAATCAACTGCATCACATTGGTCACTGAAAAAACTCCCGCAGAGCAGTTCTCTAGTAACAGGCTGGAGGGCCATCAGTTACTTGCCTTAGGGCATTTAGTCACATTCCACCTCAGGTGCCCTCAGAGCTTGACCCCCAGTGGGAAGCTGAACTATAGTGAAAGGTGCCACTGGAGCACTTTTTTGTTAATAATAGGTCATTAAGACAATAACCAAATATTATTTCTCACAGACTTTTTTAAATAAACCCAATCTAATAACATTCTTGGAAGGAAGAATGAAAGTGATTATTTGGCCCTGTAGGAACAGTCAGATACTTATTCAAATCAGGAGGCACTGAGAATCAAGAAAAAGATAACAATATTCATGCTTAAACTCCGGGCTGAGTGCCAAATATCTTTGGGACTACTTATGCAAAGCATCCATGAAATCCAAAGGGATTTTGTGAGAAATAACTACAGGGAAATTGTAACCCCAGAGAAGATGGTCTCCTGACAAAAATTCTACACTATTGATGACTCCATAATGCAAATGAAATACTGAAAATATTGATATGACCTTCATAAAGGAATGCATTTATAAATAAACAACTTAGTCTTTTCGAGATTTTGATTTGCTGGGGAGAATGAAGGCTACACAGTTTCCATTCCCATCAGGATATAGATTTTAAGTATTAAAATAGTTTCTAAGTGATTTATTTTAGCAATTGGGTTCTGACTGAAGACAAATCATTTTAGAAATATTCACTGCCTAGTTTGTCATGCTGTCTTTTTCCTTTGATGCTTGCATATTAAGAATATTTATTAGAAGAAATACAGCCCCCTTGCTAAGTCAAGCATTTTTGTAGTCTGAAATAATGAAACTGGAAAACAAATGTGCAAAAGGAACATTTGAATTATTATTAAAATTCTGTCTTAAAATAAGAATGCTAAGGAAATTTACAATAGAGTTTGGTGAAAGCTGGGTAGTGAAATGTTATATCATTTTCCTTGCTTTCTTGACTCTATATCTCTTAAATAAGATGAGGTCTCTAGGGAAATGAGACCCAAGCAGGAAGCTATATCAGCTTCTTTCCTGCTCAATGTCTAAATACAATTCACGTCCCATGGTGCTTTTCTTAAATGTATGGGCAAAATAGCTTAAAGATAGTCTTTTTATAAGTTATCCAGTAGTGCAAGATGCACACCAACCAGTTTTCTTGTGAGTACTTCACTCAACAATTTAAGTGCTGATAGTCTTTGCCCAGTAAATAACAGCATTTCAATTTTTTGAAAAATTATACGATTATGAGTTAAATTTCCCTTCCTTTCCCATCCCTTCCTCCCTTACTATAATTATTTCTCATAAATTTAGGTATTATTATTTTGACTTCACTAATATGGACAAGGACATCTGGGCTGTTTCCATCTTTTGGCTATCGTGAATAGTGCTGTTATGAAAACGTATACACATGTACTTGTTTGCCTACCTGTTTTCAGCTTTTTCAGGGATATAGCTAGGAGTTGGAATTGTGGGGTCACATGGCAATTCTACGTTTATCTTTTTGAGGAAAAGCCAAACTGCTTTCCACAATAGCAGAATCATTTTACATTCCCAACAACAATGTACACAGCTTCCAATTTCTCCAAATCCTCACCAAATGCTATTTTCCATTTTTCTAATCATAGTCATCCTAGTGAGTATGAAGTATAGCTTGCCTTCATTTTTAAAGGATATTTTCCACTGGATATAGAATTCACAGTTGATGTTATTTTTCTTTCAAGACTTTTGTCTTTTGGTCTGCATTGTTTCTGGTGTAAAGTTAGCTATAATTCTTATAATACAGATACATAATTTGTCTTTTTTCTCTGACTTCTTTTATAATCAACTAGGATTTAAGTAGATTTTTTAAAATTATTCTGCTTGGAGTTTGGTAAGTGTCATGGACTTATGGGCTGAAAACATTGGAAAACACTTGACCATTATCTCTTCAAATATGTTTTCTACTCCCATTGACTCTCCTCTCCTTCTTAGATGCTAATTACATGTATGTTCACCCATTTGATATTATCCCATGAATGATCTCAAATGCCCTGTAAAAAATATATATATGTAAAATATATATATATAATATATATAAAATATATATATATATATAGATAGATAGATATAGATATAGATATAGATATAGATATATATAAAGAGAGAGAGAGAGAGTTTCATTTGGGGTACGTACTTTCTACCAACCTGTCTTCACATCTCACTGATCTTTTCTTCTCTGTGTCTAGTCTATTAACAAGTCCATCTACTAAATTCCTCAGTTGTGACATATTTTTCATTTCCAGGATTTCCATTTTTATAGTCTCCAAATCACTGCTAAAATTCCCCATCTATTCATACACATTATCTACCTTTTACATTAAATCTCTTAGCATTTTTGTAACAGTTATATTAAAGACGTTGTCTGATAATTCCAATATCTACACTATCTCTTAAGTCTATTTTCCTAGCTATGGGTCACATTTCTTACTTTTGTGTCATATAATCTCTAATCATGTGTCAGATGGTTTGTATAAAAGAACAGTACAGTCTGAAATTCAATATTTACCTCAACAGGGAGGCACAAATGCCAGAGTTGGGGCTGCAGTTAGTAAGTTGGATCTGGCCTTTGAGGCAGCTTTAGGTTGAATTAGTTCGCCACCAGCTTCAAATATTTTGAACTAGATTCAGCAGTTTTCCTTCAGCTAGGAATGGAAACTGAGTCCTGGCAGGCTCCAGCAACCTGCCTAAGCTTCAGAGCTGATCCACCAACTTTGGGAACTATAGGTCTCTCCAAACTTTGTAGCATCTTTAGGGGTAGGGGGCAGTTCTCATTGTTCTCCAGTCACACCCGCTTTACATATCTAAGAAGATAACTTTCAACCTACTACCCTTTGCCTAGCCTTTGGAGGACAGTTGCCCTGTACACTGTGAAGACCCAGAATTCCCTGCAGAGAATCAGCTTGGGAGGGAACTCTTATTTTCAGTGAAAATCCCCAATGCTCAATTCTCCTGGCTGAACCCCAACCACCCCCCAATAACACCACACCACCCTTTTTGTGGGGGGAGGATTTCATCTGGAATATCTTTCTCAAGCCTTCTTCTCTTATCCCCTGCTCCACTCAGAGAAGACTCTTGAGTAAGAGCTGGTAAGTGGAGGCTGCCTCCCACTATAAGTAGGGCTCCTCTGGATTCTAATCTGTCCACCACCCCACATACTGTCATTACAAATTCCTCAGAGCTTGTTGAACTGATTTGTCCTTATTCCCCTCAGTGGAAGATTCCTTTCATCCTACAGCTCCATCATGGATGGAGAGAGTCAAGGGCCTTTTTTTCACCCCCATGAAAGGCTTGTCACTTTCTGGACTTGGGTTCATTTTGTTTTTCTTCTGCTCAGCTCTCTGATGAGTATATATATTTTTACTATTATTTTGTAGCTTTTCTGCCTTATTTTGGTTATGAGGTAAAAATGATGTTTTCTTGTGGCTTTCCATACCCAAACTGGATGCAGAATTCACATGCATTTTACTAAGACAAGTAATCTAGTCATCATTTTATTTACCTTTAGTTACAAACCAAGAAAATACATAGACACAACTTAAGGGTCTTCAGGATGAGAATTTATCAAAAGTTACAGACTTGTATTTGACTACCATTTCCTAAGTCAGTCAATTACCACAAAAAGTCTTTTGAGTTTAAAGCCTGTATACCTCAGAAGATCATTTAAAAGGTTAAAGTCCAGACATATGAAACGTTTTGATTCTTGTTATTTGGTTTTTTGTTTGTTTTCTTTTGTTGATTGCTTTGGGGGTGGGGGGTAAGGGAGATGAATTTTATTGCTTTTCTATTTGCTGCAGAGGAGTTCAAAAGGACACTATAAAGACTACTATGTACGTATTTCATTTTTATAAATGTTTTAAGCTTCCAACTTTAAAAAGTTTCCTGAATGGTTCTACTGTTTAGTATTCCCATATTGTACATGCATCATCAATAATCCTCTTATCTGTTCAGTGGTCCTTTGGTTCCTTGGACTAGTAATTGGGAACTTTTGGAGCTTCAAGTGCTCAGTCAAGATTTTATTTGTTATAATGGAATCAGAAACTATAGGACCTAAAAGAAAATCCTAAGGCTTAATAAAAGAATAGAAAATAATACATTTTAAATAAAGGAATGTGGTGCTTGTAATATTGCACTTCTATTATCAACAAATAAAATCCAACTGTGAGATCTGTTTTAGAAAAAAGTCAGTGTGGTTCTAAGCATTTGTCTCAGCCTCGGCCCCCACCTGAGGTTGGTACCGCTTGCCTGAGGATGAAATCAATACAATAAAAGGTACAGCAAGAGAAATGAAGACAGACAAATTCTTGAGGACATGGTTTGAATTTCTGGTATATCCAGTTACATGAGCAGATAAACTCTCTTTTTTGCTTTAATCTGCTTTTTTTGATTGTTACAAAGAGCTAATACAGTAGGCTTTCCTAGACTATCCATAGTAACTGAAGATTTCCAATAACCAATTACAAATATCACAACTGCCAATTAAAAAAAAGAATACACTAACTTATATTTTTATGTTTTAGATGTATTTTTACTTTTAGTAGAAAAATCAATATTTAATATTAAAATACATCAACATAAATATAAGAATTCTTTGCAAAATAAACACTTTTAATAATTATGCTTACCTAGCTCCATTAATACAATATATAGTTTCAGCACATCACATACAAAATAACTGCTCAACATGTCTAGGAAAACCCTAGTTTAGATGGTTATTAATAGATGTTATACTACAAAAGGTTCAGCAGTCCCACAGATTTTAGAACTGCCCAGTTAAACATATTTAAACAGATTTCTTAAATGCAATATGTCTCAGAGCCTTAATAATCCATTAATACATGTACTTTTCTGGAGGAAATATTATTCTGCAAAATTCACTTCAAGAAATGCTGTCATAAATCTTTCATTCTGAAGGAGATAGGAGCAGAAACATTCTCTTCCATTTAAATCAATCATGGCTTTTTCTTAGACATTATCATCACATGACACAGCTCCAAATTCACTAACTCAAGCTTCTCGCTTTCCAGCCACAATCTCCTGTCCCATCAGTTCGCTTTCAACTAGTTCCACTAGAACCATTTTTCAGCCTTACTGGAATTCTAAGGCTTTGAAGTCTCTTAATTTCTCCCAATCAATCACCTTCTTTTTTCTTCTTTTCTCTTTATCTACCTGAGATGCCATGATATATCATTTCAATGATACTCTTGTCAATATTCTAAATTATCTTGCTATCCATCTCTTAGGTGTACCCATGTAGCAAATCCCAAGCCTGGATGGATCCCACTATCTGCTCTCTGAGCTTGCACTAAAGCAACTCACCATTGCTGGAGAGAATCCCATAATTATTAACTTCAAATGAGCCCCAAATATCTGATACTACTACTACATTTCTCTGGCCAACTTACTTCTCACTCTCCCATTGTAATTATCAACCACCTCAGATCTTTCCCACTTTCCTTATGCCTAAAACCACCTCATTCTACCCTCTCCAGCTTCAGAAAGGAACTACAAGCCAGAAAACCTTTCATCTTGCCTTTTCAAACCTAAAAGGCATTCCTTCTCTTCCCATTCAAACCTCCCTCCCCATTTGGAAACATGGAGCTATTTCTCCCCCATCTAAGGGTGACAACTCTACTTGTACTTGGGTTCTTATCCTCTCCTGCCCACTCAGGAGCCTTACACCTTACAAGAACCTAATAGCTCTCTCTTTGATGTATTGTCTACCATTCTTTCTGAACTTGGTCTTTCCTATCCTTTCAGTTTTTATACATATTTAAGTTTGTCTCATAGAAAAAAGGAAGGAGAGGTAAGAAGAGAGAAAAGATGGAGAATGGTAGGGAGGGAGGAATGAAGAGGGAAATGGATGAACCTCTCCCTTCACGACACATTGTGCTCCAAAACAAAATTCCAAAATGAGCTATCTATGCTCACTGTCTCCATTTTTCTCTCATCCCACTCATTCCTCATTCTGTTCCCATTTCACTTTTATTCCACCATTCCACCAAAACAGGTGCTTTTAAGAAATCAATAAACTCCGTTTTACTAATCCAACAGAGACATTACCCACTTACCTTATTTGACCACTTGGGAGAATTCTACTCTATTGATCATGTACTCGTACATGAAATGCGAGTATTTATTGCCCTGACCCGCTCTCCTCCAACCTCTGAGACTACACACTCTGTTTCCTTAGGAGGCTCACACTCCTCTACCACAGCATTAAACAGTAATGCGCTTCTTCTAAGCTCGACTGGTTTCAGGTCTCTTCTTTTCTCACTCTGTACTTTCTCCCTAGGTATTATTTTGCATGTCCAAACTTCAATTACCAGCTAAATCAATTTAAATCTGCAACTCAGACTTTTCCATCGAACTACAAACCTGTACATCCAAACAGCCGTGTGACTTCTCTACTTGGCTATCCCAAAGACAGAAAAAGCCATCATATTAAATACTGAACTCATAACTCCAAAAGCTGGTCTTTTTTCAGAGTTTCCCATTTCAATGAATAGTACTAAGTACCCTATTATACGAGCCAGATGTCTGGGAATCCAAACTCAAACTCACAATATAGCCGTAAGCTCCAAGAGGGCTTTATAGTTTTTTACACAAATTATTTAAACATTAAATAAATGCTACATATTAACAATGTGTTTGAGCAAGACAGTGGCTACCAGACACTATTTAAATAAGTAAAAGAGTATATTTACTCAGACTATTGTTTTGTGCTAAAGAATCTCAAAGGACTCTTAAGAAAGAAACAAAACTGATGGACTCAAATTTAGCCAGTCATTCCAATTACAGTCAACATTCTAGCTGGTATTGATTTTAGGAAACCTGCAGTTATCATTATTTAAATTATGGGGAACTCTCAAAAACAACAGAAAATGGCATCTTGGGAATTAAAAGAGTTTTTCCATCAGCATTTTTCAAAAAGATTGTTTTTTTCAACGATTTTGATTTGCAAATTTGCTAATTGTGTTTGTAATTTTGGTACAAAGAACACTTAACTTACTAAAAACAAGTTTAGGAATGGCATAATATGTATCCAGAAATAAAAATGTATTATTAAATTAGACTTTCCCAATTAAAGTTAAACATCATCTCCAGTGTTTACTTTGTATCAACTAAATATAAACTAAAAATCTCGGGACCAGGTCTCTATTCTTAAATAATAGGCTCTAATCTGCTTAATAAAGCACCCATTGGGTATACTGGTATTTTCTGAAGTTAATTAACTACTTCATCAATAGGCAATAAGTGGAGTAGAATCATAAGACATGAACAGCATACAGAACTGCTGGCCTAGAGCAGTCCATGTGTAATTCCAAATATCAGACTTGTAATCAGGAAGATCTTTGATGAGCTGTCATCACCCATACCATAATTTTTCACCTGAAAATTAAGAATGGGTATTTACCAAGTAACCATACCAAAAGTTTTCCCAAAATTATTAAAGATTCAATGGTCATTATTATTTAAAATGGTATTTTTTATTAAGCAGAACTATTATATTGACGAAAAAGTTTAAAAACTAAAAATTTGAACATCCCGTAATTTCCTTTGCTCCTACTGAATTTTCCAGGGATTTTACAACTTGCCTTGACCATCTCTGTCCTTATAGAGAATGACTCAATCTATACTTATTAGAAATGTGCAAAAGAAAAATTAAAACCCAGAGAGTACAGTCTACAAACATGAATCTTATTTTCATCCATTAGCTTGATGCAAAGACCCTATACAGAGCTGACTACAGAGCTGACTAAACCTCCGAAATAAGGCCTCTTAGACAAAAAAGGTTTCCTGTAGTTATCTCTTTCAGAGCAAAACTTCGGGAAGATTCTAATGAAAGTATCTGAACAGCTATGAATGGTGCTTAAATTTTTATTTCTGATGAGTTTTCCATGCCACAACATTCTTTTTGGCTCTGATTACATATTTCTGACTCAAGCTATAACTACAGTAAAAAACTTATTTGTTGAATTAGAAGAGGCAGTTCTGAAAATGGAGACGATCTATTTTATTAAAAGAATGGCCAGAGGGAATATATATTCTTATCCACGTCTTGACTAAATTTCCTTACATTCACATGACCTATATACCATATAAAGTATGACTTTTAAAGGAACCATGATTGTTCTTCACTACCTTCATTCCTTTGACAGGCTAGCTCTCCTGTTTTAAGATCTACACTGAAATATCCCTTGCTTGGCAAGCATTAACTTCCTACCTTATGAGTGGTTGTGATGTGTTTTATCTACGATTCAGAAAAGGTTTTGGAGAAGAGAGCTTCCCGTAAAAAGGGAGAAAAGCTGATAAAAATATCTGTAATGTCTTATAGTAATCAGATGGATTCATGATTTCTAGGATGGGTAAAAAAAGAGGAAGTTGTTTAGAGTCAATCTAGCCTTCCTAACACTAGCTGCTATGCTTGAGACACATAGCAAGCTCAGGAGATTTTTTTTTTCCATATCCAAGAGAATTAGAATAATACTCCCTAGGTGTAGGGCAGTTTATTTTAATACATACTTTCATGGCCTTAGACACTGCAGAAATTCTTTCAGGGCCCCAAAACACCATTTAGCCATATTCAACCAGAGACTCAAAAGCCACAAGTCACTCACTCCTCAGAGAGCGTTTTAAATCCCCTAAATTCATGATAAACTCATAAACTTAAAATGCAAAGTGTGTAAAGAACTTTATCTCTAACTGATATGAAGCTGAAAGAAGATAGGTGTTACCTTTTCTAATCTTCAATATAAGGAAAAACTGGCAATTATTTCCTTGGCCATAGTGTTAGTCGTTGAAATTATACAATTAGTTTGTATTATTTCTAACCAGAATACCTTTGCGCAGCTATATTTTATTCCAAGTAAAATTCTGATCTGTATCAGTACAACTCAAATTGTATAATATCTGTATAACTGACTGACATACATGATATTTTCATTTGAAATGCCAAGAGAAACAATTCAATAAAAGATGAATCTTAATTAAACAATAACCTGAGCAAAGGATAAAGGAAAAAGGTTATCTCACCAAAAATAAGGTTTTTTTTTAATTGTAAAACTGAAATCAGGAATTTTCCTTTCATTAAAAAGCAAAACAAAAATAAATAAACCAAAAAAATACCAGAGGCAATAGGAAAGCATTATCAAAAGTACCCTAGCCTCAAGAGTGAAAGACAAAGACAGGATCCTAAAAGCAGCAAGGGACAGGCAGCAAGTTACATATAAGGGTACCCCTATAAGATTATCAACTGACTTTTCTACAGAAACCCTACAGGCCACAAGTGAGTGGCAAGAGGTCTTCAAAGTGATGAAAAACAGAGGTTTACAACCTAGATTGCTCTATCCAGCAAGGTTATCATTTAAAATTGAAGGAGAGATAAAGAGCTTCCCAGAAAAGAGTAAGCTAAAGGAATTCATTGCCACCAAGCCAGCA
>NW_017731546.1:2493434-2502176 GCF_001890085.2 Hipposideros armiger | reverse complement strand
CATATAGTCTTGGGACATGGAGTAGAGAGCGGGAACGGACTCAATGGAATTGTAATAGATAAGCATGATATCGGGGGTGGGAGGGCAATAGATGGGGGGAGGGGAGTTGTTACCTGGTGAGGGTGAAAAGGGTAACTATTGCATTGTTCTGTACACCTGAAACTAACAATAAAAAAATAAAAAATAAAAAAAAGTACCCTAGCCTACTGTCTTTCTGCTTCATCTGATAAAATAAAGCAGATTAATTAAGTTAATGGAGGAAAATTATACAAGAACAGCAGAGGATTTACGATGTACTTTGTCAATGGGTGAAAGATCAATGACACCCGCAATAAACAATCGCACGTTGGTAGAGTGGGCCAACTAAAATATACTTGATTTTCCACATAGAGCTCTAAGCTTCCAATCATTCAGCAATTGAAATAATCTCCTATGCTGAGTATCGTGAAGCTAAACTCTTTTCAGACTAAAAAATTATTAAGGCCAATATAATCTTTTGTTCCGCATTTCTGTGTACTTTTCTCATTACCAACAATGTTTCCCCCAAATTTTATCTTTTTTCTAAGCACCTGTCCCACCACTACCTTTATTCCCCACTAATGAATGGCCTCACCACTCTTCAGAGGAGATAGAAGTGAATAAGTTCTGAGAATTCCCTCCGCTTTCTGATCTGTCCCAATCCTCCCACTGACAAATGTAGCTCTTCCTTCCGGCGTGGGGGAGGAGCGTCTTCCTCCTGACCCGGCTCTCAGCACACTCTGCTCTTTCCCTGCTGTCCTCAGGGACTGGGAGTCCATCAGGGATTCCTCTGTCTCCTGGGGGCTGCCTCTGCTTTCTAGTGGCTCTGTCTCCAATAACATCAACTTGCTTAAGTCTCTTCCATACTGAGAAAAAAACTAAACTTAAAATCTCATTAATTCTCTCTACCCATGGATCATTATCTTAACTTTCCCTTCCCTCCAAAACTTAGCTACCTGAAAGTGCTGCTAGGGAATAAAAAGAAAAACAAACTATTCAGTAGGCCTCTATATACACAGGTTTCACTACTGTGGATTCAACCAATCACAGATGGAAAACAGAATTTTCAATCCATGATTGGGAATCTGGGGATGCAGAGAGCTGACTGTATGTATTTTCCTTGCCGTTTTATAAAAGGGCCCAAGGATTCTGGTATCCACAGGGGGTCCTGGAACCAATCCTCCATGGACACCGAGGCATGTCTGAATAACCATTTCTGCTCATTCCTTGCTATCCACTTGCTTCTTATCTCACTGAAATTCTGATTTTTGTCCACTCTCCCCTCCATATGACCTCAGTCAATATCACCAAACTCACTAGGTCCTTTATTTGACTTTTCCACAGAACATTTCCCTGTTGACGACTTTCCTTTTCCTTAGGCTTCAATGGCATCACCATCTCTTGGTTTTCCTCCTATCTGGTTGTTATACCTCATTCTCCTTTATTACACACTCTTTTTTTGCGTGCCCCTCAAATGTTGGTCACCCAACATTCCCATCCTTAGCCTTTCTCTCTTCTCCCTCCCTAGGTGAACACATTTATCTCCATCACTTCAATCACCATCTACGTGCTGATGATTCCCAAAAGCTACCTCTCTAGGCCAGACTCATCATCCTCCCCCAGCCTGTCTGTTTCCATTCCTATGGGCCCTGTCTTTTGTGGCTAGCACTGACAACTACAAAATGCCTAAAGCAGAAATCTGGAAGTCAGTCTTGATACTTCTTCTGCCTCATACCCATAACCAATCAGGCACCAAATTCAAAGGTTTGTATCTGTAAAATACTTCTAAACTTGGTCCTGTTCCCTCAGTACTCCCTGATCTGACTGTAGCTCAGGCACCAACATCACTCTCCTAGAGTGTTCATTGCTACCCACTGTTGTCTACATAGATCCCAGAGTGTCCTTTGTAAAAAACGTAAACCAGATCCATTCATTCTGCTGCTTACATCTTTGAATGCCTCCCCCAGTGAGTTCACAGTAAAATCCTAATTCACACACAAAGGTTTTTCCACAGTACAGCTCCTACATGCTTACTCAATCACACCTCTCACCACTCTACCTTTCATTCCTTTAACATGGTCATATATAAATACCGAAGATTTAGGATGTACAGTATTTTCTCTTACCTGGGAAATACATGATGACTCTTCCCTTTCTTGAAATATCATTCCACTTTTTTTCTTTGGCTTGGCCATCTCAGAGTCCTTTAGACCCAAAGGAGACATCCAAAAGTCTACCTGGAGATCTGGCATTCCAAATCTGAAGTATTCTTCTCATGTACTCTGATAGCACTCAGCATTACTCTCATGGAACTCATCATACTTAACGTGGGATCTATGTTCCCTCTGCTTGAATTCAGGCAGGCACGTGACTATGGTGGAAGCAACATTACATGACTTTGGAAGCTAGGTCATAAAACCAGCTTCCTCCTACTGCTCTTGGGACACACACTCTTGAGCCAGGCCACTCCCCAAGCTATAATGAAGCTCAGCAATCCATGAACAGATTCACAAGGACATGAACAGAGTTCAGTTGGGCTCCTGGCCTGCAGCATCCAAATTGCCAGCCATGTGAATAAACCATCTTGAAAGTGGGCCCTAAGGCCTCTAATCCAATGTTCCAGTTAAAGACACATGGAACAAAGATTAGCTTTCCACACTCAACTCATCCCAAATGCAATTCATGAGCAAATTAAATGACTAATGTTGTTTTAAGTCTCTAAGTTTGGCAGTGATCTGTTACATAACAATAGGTAATCAGAACAGTGCCTGTCATATGGTACACAAACATACAAGCATACAAGCACACACACTGAACACACACATACATAAAATTTGGAGAATCAATGAATAAATTTCCCAAATCAAATTTATTCCATAAGTTAGATTTGGTGAATAGAGCAGACAACAATTTCCAAATATTCTAATTAGGATACTTAAGTTATCGTAGCCTTTTTTATTATTAAAAATAACATATAGAAAATCAAACAAAAGAAACATACAGCTTTAAAGCAAATGCCCTTGTAATCCCTACCCAGCCTGAGAAGTAAAACTTTACTAAATCTGCAGAAGGCCTCCCTGAGACCTGTTTGCATCACAACTACATGCATTCCTCCCTCAAGGTCACTACTATCATGACTTCTATAGCAGTCACTTGCTTGGATTATTTTTAGTCTTTAGTGTGCATCCCTAGACATTATAGTTTGGTCTTGACCATTCTTAAGATTTTATGTAACATATCTTTAAGGATCTTTTAACCTATACGTTCCATCTCCATCCCTATATTTCCTTACAATTTAGCTGTTTAAAAACCCAGCCATTTGACTTGTAGAGTTTTCCACAGCCTGGATTTTAATGATTTCATCCTCACAGAGCAGTGCAACATGTCCTCTGTCCTCTTTCCTGCAACTGGCAGCTTGAATCAGAGAGTAGGCCAGACTCAGATTCAGTACCTTTGATGAGATCATAGTGGCATATATCAGAAAACAAATCATGTCTGGTTGTGTCTCATTTTATGACATCAGCAGCTACATCCACTAATTCATTGGGTATTGCAAAATTGGGTATTGCAAAATTCATTGGGTGATGTTCTTCCAAATTTTATCATTTCTTTTTCATTTACTAGTTGAAACATTTTTGTAAAAAGATGCTTACCCTCATCTACTATTTGTTTAATCAATAATACAGTTCATATAGGGAAAGCAGGATAAATGTTTGACTATTTTATATGGATATATATTTATTTTTTTAAATTCAGGGAGTCTTCAAAACAAGAATTATTAACAAATTAAAGACATCTTGAATATAGCGGGTGCCAAAAAAATGTATACACATTTTAAGAAATTAAAAAAAAACTGTACTAAAATTGTAATACCAATAACAAAAGATGAATACATGTCATGAGTATACATTTTTTTGGTACCCCCGGTATATTCATTAGTGGAATAATAATAATGATGGTGGCAATGATGAAGAAGATAAAAATAATCAGAGCTAATGCTATATAACAAACTTTTTAAAAGAGCTTTACATGTATAAACTCATGAGGCAAGCACTATTATTTTCTCTTTCTTACTCTGAGGACACTGACACACAGTTAGTAAGTGGTTAAGAAAACATAGTGGCATGGGTAATGAACCCTATAAGGATTTAAAGGTGGTCCATAAATAAACATGCAGATATTCTCAAGTTCCTTGATGTATTTCTTGGGAATCTTAGAGTAAAATCTCCATTTAGCACCTTGATATTTAGCTATATAATGGAGCTGGTTCCATAAAAACTTAGAAAATGGATAATCAAGTGTTGAATATATATTAAACCTACCTCTAGTTATCTCTTACACTTTTAAATTCTTTTCCTTGGTCATTTTTCACTGGCCATCTCTCACTGGATTAGAAGTTTTCATTCAAGTAGAAGTTTTAAGTTTCTTTCTTCCCTCTAGTTTGTTCAAATTCCAAAATTCAATATACCTAAGGTCTTTTTCTGACTTAAGAAAAGCCATACTTTCTTTACCTGACTTAAAAGTAGTCATTCCATCCATGACTTCAATTAAAACTAACACATTATGGTATTTTATTACACTGATAAAAACTAATAACTAGGTTATTATATATAAGAAATTTTAATGATTGCTATGTACAGGTAACGAGAAATTATCTCTAAGTTCTTTCATTAAAATAAGATTTTCTAAACATTTGCTGAGAAAGTTCCAGAGCTACTACATGAAGCAATAATCGCTGCGTGAGAACAAAACTGTTTACCTGGGTCTTCACAATTTAATGTATATAGATATTTGTCCTACCATTTACTCACATTTATATGTAAAAATGTCCTTTAGAATCCCTTTTATTTGAATTGCAAAAATATCAGAATACTGTAAAAGATTTTAAAAAACAATCAAGATACATAAATTAGATAATGAATGGTACATTATTCATATTTCTCATTATTTTAAAATGTTTACACAAGAATAAACAATTTAAAGTAGTAAGAAAAACTATCAGTCAATGAATTCTTAGCAAAGCAATTCAACCAGCTAAGTACTCAAACACACTGAATCATCTGACTGGTAAAGATTCTTGAAAAACTATGCTTAAATAAAACTGCAATTTTTAAATAGATTTTTGTTAAAATACAGCTAACATACACATTATATTAGTTTCAGATGTACATCATAGTTATTTAACATTTATATACCTAAAGAAGTAATCACCATGATAAATCCAGTAACCACCTGACACTGTAACTCTCTATCACAATATTATTGACTGTATTTCCTATCCTGTACATTCCATCCCCGTGACTTATTTGTTTTATACCTGAAAATTTGAACCTCTTATTTCCCTCACCTCCCCCTGCTTTTTTAAATTTTTCACTTACAGTTAATATTATTTTATATTAATTTCAGGTGTACAGCATATGGTTAGACATTTATATAATTTAAGAAGTGATCCCCCTGACTACTCTAGTACCCACCTGGCACTATACATAGTTATTACCATATTATTGACTATATTCCCCATGCCCATGACTATTTAATAACTACCAATTTGTACTTCTTAATCCCTTTACTTTTTCACCCTGTCCCCCAACGCCCCCAACCATCTGGCAACCATCAGATTGTTCCCTGCATTTATGAGTCTGTTTCTATTTTGTTTGTTTATTTTGTTTTTTAGGTTCCACATATGAGATCATATGGAATTTTTCTTCTCTGTCTGACATATTTCACTTAGCATAATACCTTCTAGGTACATCCATGTCACAAATGGTAAGGTTGCATTCTATATTTATGACCTAGTAATATTCCATTGTATATATGTACCGTATCTTCTTTATCCACTCATCTATTGATGGACAGTTACATTGCTTCCATATCATGGCTATTGGAAATAATGCTGCAGTAAACATAGGGGTGCATATATCTTTTCAAATTAGTGATATGGATTTCTTCGGTTAAATACACAGAAGTACAGTTGCTAGGTCATAAGGTAGTTCTATTTCTAATTTTTGAGGAAACTTCATGCTGTTTTCCCTAGTGTCTACACAAATTTGCAACCCCACCAACAGTGTATGAGGATTCCCTTTTCTCCACATCCTCTGTTGTTTCTTGATTTAGTGTTGATAGCCATTCTGACAGGAGTGAGGTGGTATCTCATTGTGGTTTCAATTTGCATTTCTCTGATGATTAGTGACATTGAGCATCTTTTCATACATCGATTGCCCATCTGTATGTCCTCTTTGGAGAAATGTCTATTCAGATCCTCTTTCCATTTTTTAATTGGATTGTTAGTTATTTTGATATTAAGTTGCATGAGTTCTTTATAAATTTTGGATATTAACTCCTTATTGGATAGATAATTGGTGAATATATTTTCCCATTCAGTAGGTGTTTTTCCTTTTTTTGATGGTTTCCTTTGCTGTGCAAAAACTTTTTAGCTTGATGTCATCATCCCATTTGTTTATTTTTAGTTTTGTTTTCCTTGCCCGAGGAGACATAGCAAAAAAATTATCACTAAGATGAATTTCAGCGAGTTTACTACATTTGTTTTCTTCTAGTTTTATGGTTTCAGGTCTTACATTTAAGTCTTTAACCTATTTTGAGTTTATTCTTGTACATGGTATAAGAAGGTGGTCTAAGTTTCACTCTTTTGCATGTGTCTGGCCAGTTTTCCCAACACCATTTATTGAATAGACTGTCTTTACCCCATTGTCTTGCCTCCTTTGTCACAGATTAATTGATCACATAGGTGTGGGTTTATTTCTGGGCTCTCTATTCTGTTCTATTGACCTATGTGTCTGTTTTTATGCCAGTACCATGCTGGGGTTTTCTGGGGTTTTTTTTAGCTGAGCCATCCTGCCACCTGTTGGCAGTTCAGCGGCAGCTCAGCTCAGGCCAGGACTCAAACAGTTGTTGCTCAGAGCTCACACTCTTGAGCGAGCTCTTAACCAACTGAGCCACTCAGCCGGCCCACAGTACCATGCTATTTTGATTACTATCGCCTTTAGCATAGTTTGATATCAGGTATTGTGATACCTCCAACTTTGTTCTTTTTTCTCAAGATTTCTGTGGCTATTCGGGATCTTTTATAGTTCCATGTAAATTTTAGGGTTATTTGTTCGAGTTCTGTGAAATATGCCATTGATATTTTGATAGGGATTGCACTGAATCTGTAGATTGCTTTGGGTAGTATGGGCATTTTAATTATGTTATTTCTTCCTATCCATGAGCATGGTATATGCTTCCATATATTTGTATCTTCTTCAGTTTCTTTCTTCAATGCCTTATAATTTTCTGAGCATAAATCTTTTACTTCTTTGGTTAAATTTACTCCTAGGTAATTTTTTTTGGATGCAATTGTAACTGTAAAATTGTAAATGTAAATGTTTTCTTAATTTCCTTTTCTGGTAATGTACTGGTATATAAAAATGCAACCAATTTCTGAATATTAATTTTGTACCCTGCTACTTCAGTGAATTCATTTATCATTTCTAATAGTTTTTTTGGTGGAATCTTTAGGGTTCTTTATATATGGAAAACAAAACTGTGTTTCTAAGGAAGTACATTCAAACCTGTTGGAAATAATTTTGATTATACAGTTTATCCTTAAATTCCCTTAACTTTAACAAAAAGCAATGTTACTTAGACAATATTGTATGTAAAACATTGAGAAGACATTCTTTTGAAATGAAGCAAAATAGAAGTGATATAAATTTAATACAAATTATTTGACCTTAATAATAATCACAACACCTAAGAGAGTAAATAAAATGTTTGCTTAACCAGTTTTTGCTTTACATAAATAATGCTTACACAAACTAGGACAGGAAACCTGCCTTTTTGAAAAAGAAACTATATTACCTAAAATGTTTCCCTTAACATCTTTGTTATAAAAGCAATACGAAGATAAAAAATAACTAATTACTAGCAATATTATATCAGTTGGCATACTTTTTATGTAAAGGGTCAGAAAGAAAATATTTTAGGCTCGTGGGCCACATGGTCTCTGTCACTACTACCCAATTCTGTCAGGGCAGCGCTGTGTCATGAAAGCAACCATACATTCACAAATGAGCCTGGCTGTGTTCCAGTGAAACTTTATTCATGGACACTGAAATCTGAATTTCGTACAGTTTTCACACATTAAAAAGTTCCTTTCTTTTGATTTTTTTTCCAATTACTTACAAATGCAAACAATTCTTAGCTGTAGGCCACAAAAAAATAGGTAGCGGGCCAGATTTGGCCCATTGTCAAGTTTCCCAACCTGTTATATTACATCATTTAAATTATAGAAACTATACAACAGAGGCTATATAAGCAATCGTTAGGAGGGAAGATTCTGGAGTTAGAATGAGGGAGTTCAAATCCTGGCTCTACCATTTCCAATCTATATGACTTTGGACAAGTTGCCTAACTCTCTGTACAACAATTTCCTTCTTTATAAATTGGAAATAACAATAGTACATATTAAAAATAATAGCTTTGCCAGGTAGGCCGAGTGGCGCGATGGTTAAGAACTGGCTTGGGACACCAGAGGGCCCAGGTTCGGATCCCACATATGAGGGCCAGTAACACTGCCCTCTACAGCTAAGATGCTGAACAACAGCTCAACCCGGAGCTGGGCTGCCCTGAGTCGCAGGTGATGGCGTAGGCTGCAGCCCCTGTGGCAGTGGGTTGCCATGGGCTACCGTGTGTAGCCAGCAGCCAGCGTGAGCGGCCAACAGCCGC
>NW_017731546.1:2479954-2490514 GCF_001890085.2 Hipposideros armiger | reverse complement strand
TACATTTAGTGAGCGCTAGGTGCCAAGCACCATGTACCCTGTACGCACTGTTCTGTTCATCTAATCGTCTATAATACTATAAAGCAGGCCCTGTTATCCTCATTTTATAGATTAGAAAGCCAAAGTTTGGAGTGGTTAAATAACTGTTCCAAGGACATAATAACAAGTTCTTAGAAAACTAATTCTTATATTCAAACCTATGACATATCCAAATCGAATCATTTCTTCTCTTTCCTACACTGATTGGGCAGCAGCTACAAGGTAATTTCTAGAAACAAAGACTTACTATCTGGAACTTTTAAAAATCAGCTTCACTGCTCTAAGAATTATATATAAACTCAAACAAATTATCCATAAATTCTCTTGAGGCTTTACAGGTACAAAAAAAAAATCAAATAGCCATTATGATACCTTAAAACTTAAAACTTGAGTAGAAATTCATAATTTTTAAAAGAATACCTTACTTTGAAACTAAATGGCATTAATGAGATGCCTCACTTTGCTAATATCTTAAAAAAGAGTTATCCTCACAAAGCAAATTACTCGTATGTATTCCTGTCTTCTTACACAGTTCAAAATAAACATGATTTGACTTTATCTTGCAGCCAGCGTCAGAGCTATAATCTGTACTTTGTACCTCCCCGCCACCCCCCATATTCCTCCCTTGATGTTAAATATGGCTTATCACTTCTTGCTACTGATAACGCATGACTCCACACTTCTGCCTCTCCTGGCCACCCCACGTCTGCTCTCATTATTTACCATTTGTTGTTTCTAATCTGCGGTGCTCTAAGAAATCATGAAAATAAGTTCATTAGGACTGTTCCTAAGGAAGAGTAAAAAGTGCTAAGATTCTTTTTAAGTACATGATCTTTATTCTGTGAATTTAGGTTACATTCATCTGCCAAATCCCAATAGATTATTAGTGTTTCTCCTAATCTCATCTCAGAGCAGAGGTTACAGGAAAGAATGACCTATGGAGAAACTGGGTGTTATTCCACTTTAAAAAAAAAAATCATAGAACTATACCTGTATGCCTTAAATTTGGGTGGCATGTCTAGGCTCTTATTAGCATCCTGGTGAAAGGTAATGCCAAATCTAATGGTCTCTATTCAGTTTTCATTTTATTTGAGCTCTGTGGAAGGCAAAATTCTAAGACTGTCTCTCAAATGGCCACCCCTTTGTGTACGCATGACTCCTGGGACAATGAATGCAATGGATTTTACTCCCACGATCAGGTTATTTTATATGACACAGTTGACTTTAAGAAAGGAAGATTATTCAGAGTGTGCCTGACCTAACCAGGTAAGCCCTTAGAAGAGACTGGCCTCTTCCTAACGGCATAGATTCAAAGCATGGGAGAGATTCGATGTGAGAAAAATTCTCCATTGCTGAGGAGCTATAGAGCAAGGTATTTTGGTGGCTTCTGAGGACTAAAAGTGCCCCCCCAATTTATAGACAGCAAGCAAAGGTGGACCTGAACCCTACAAATGCAAGGAACTGAATTCTGCTGCAACCACCTAAGATCGAAGAAGACCCCCAAGCTCTAGACAAAAGTGCAGCTCAGCCAATACCCTGACTTGAATCTCATTAGACCTTGAGCAGAGAACTCAGGGAAGCCATGCTGGGGCTTTTGACCTTCAGAATTGTGAGCTAATAAACGGGTCTTGTTTTAAGGCACTATATTTGTGGTAATTGTTACATGGCACAGAAAACACAGGCTCTCTCAGCATTTTTCTATTACTTATTGCTTGTGTCCTGAAATTCTTTGCGTGGCATCTGTTCTCTTGGAGCTCCTCTTTCGTCTTTCTTGTAGCTCCTTGGTTTCCAAGGTCAGCCTTATTTGCTCAACCCACCTGGTGTTCCCCAAGCTCCTAGCCTGAGCTTTTTCCTCATACTATACTATCTCCCTGTGTGACCGCTTTCATTTTTTCAGCAAATATTTGTTAAACAATTGCAATGTTCCAGACAGTAATCCAGGCTCTAGGGGAATATCAGTAAAAATTAAATAGGTAGATGATGATGATGATAATTATTATAATAATAGTAATAATAATCCCTGCTCCTTGGAGTGGTCATAGATGACGCCTTGCTCTATGACAAGACAGACTTGTGTCTTGTGTTCCAGACTCAAACGGCCAGATGGCTTTTAGGTTTCTTCTATGAAATCCCTAGAATTCTCTCACACTCACTTATTATTTTTGTTGAACTTAATATTTTACCTGTAATATGCACACCTATCCTTCCCTACCTTCCTCTCTTAAGGAGCTGGCTTATCTTCTCTTCAAAGTCAATTCGTGTACCGACCCCAGGATGCCTTTCCATTTCCTCCAAGCCTCACTCCTTTAAATATTTCCATTAGCCCCTGTGTCATTGGATTCTTCAGCATTCTCCTCTCTGATTCCCCTGCTCTACTGACTCCTGTAAGCAGTCATCTGTAATTCTACAAGTCAAAGTCATCTGTAATTCTACTTTACTGATTCTGTAAGCAAAGTCATCTTTCTCATACCTTTAAAAGTAAAATACTTTCTTAACACTGTGTATCCTTCAAACTACCACACTATTACTCTTTCCTTACTTATTCAAAATTCTCCAGTCTTGTACATTCATTGTCTTCTCTTAATAATCACAATTATTCAGTGTATTCTTTTGCATAAAGCAAAGTAAGAGGCAATTTTCCTGCTTTATCTCATTCAATCCTTATAGCAACAATACAAAATAATGATTATTATCCCCATTTCACAAAGGAGAAAACTCAGATTCAGAGGTGAAGTGACTTGTCTCAAGTCTTACATTCTGGACTTAAATTCAAATATACCTTATTCTTAAATGCTCTGAAACTGTTTCCTCAACTGAAAATTCACCTTATTCCCTCCTATGTCCACTGCAACCTGACTTCCACCCTCCCCATGCCACAGAAACTATTACCACTGAGGCTACTTAACAATTCCTAAATTGCCAAAATCAAGACAACTTTTCAGTCCTTATCTACCCTCTCCACTGCACTGTTTACCCCTTTGTTCTTGCATCTTTTATATTACCCTACTTTCTTCTTCTTCGCCCTCTCTCTGCTTTAATTATACCGATCACTCCCTAGTCTTTTTTTTTTTTAAGATTTTATTAGGGCGTTGGGGGAGGGGAACAGCGTTGGGAAATCAGGGAAGGGGAACTGACAAGTTGCTGTCCTTTTGCTCTTCAGTCTAGTTGTGGAGGACGTCGCTTCACTGGCCCATGTTGGTATTGTGATCATTGTGCTCTTCCCGGCTGAGGCAGTCAGTCACCGGCCCTTGGATGGCTGCTCATGGCGGCTTTTGGCAGCTCACACTGGCTGCCAGCCACACATGGTAGCTTATGGCAGCCCACTGCAGCTTCACTGCAGCCTACGCTGTCGCCAGCGACTCATGGCAGCCCAGCTCCAGGTCGAGCTGTTGTTCACCATCTTAGCTGTAGAGGGCGCAGCGTCACTGGCCCATGTGGGATCCGAACTGGCAGCTCTGCTGCTCAGAGCTCGCACTCCCAAGCCAACTCTTAACCAACAAGCCACTCGGCCGGCTCTCACTCCCTTGTCTTAATCTCCAGCTTCAGAAGGACATCCAAACGGCCTGCTAATCTCTACAGGAAAGTTCGGGACCCCTCAAACTTAAACATATCCCAACCCAAAATCATTAGGTCCCATCTGCTCCTCCTGCTCCAGTTGCCTAGTGAGCAGAGCCATTATGACCCGTCATTCAGCATATGGGAACCATCCTCCATTGTACCTATGTCTCTCTCTCTCTCATTCACTCAGCAGAGCCAGTTATTCACTTCTTCCTGCTCACTTAACCCCCTAAAAAGTATAGTTATTTCTTTTGTCTTAGAAAAATCTATAATTTATAAAACATAAACATTAATATCTAAGCAAAACTTAAGTTAGATATTAATGTTTATATGAACTACCAATTGTGGTGTTTAAAGATTTTATGTTTATAATAAGTATTCATCTTTATTTCAAAGATGAATAATACCATAGACTTATAATTAAGCAGAGAATTATAATTTTAAAATAAATAGTAGTTTGCCTAACATTTTTTATAACCATTAAAAAAACACACATGGTTTCCTACTGGGTTTAAACTAGTCTTAACTTTGATACCATATTCTGGAACAACTTTTTAATCAACAGGCCTTCTTACTCTATTACTCATTCATGCAATACAGCAATTCCTTTATTCCCGTCATTCACAGAGAGAGCTCATCATTAGCAAGTTATGAGTCTTCATTTCCTGTTAGCCAGCCATTCCTGGTGACCTTCCTTTAGCCAAAAAAGCCCAATTAGGATGCTCATGTATCTTATTTCTATTAACTGAAATACAAAGGAAATACTTTTCCATGTCATTGGGTGAAATAATGCAATAAATAAACCACATAACCAAGGATTTCTGCAATTCTAATAAATAGTATCCTGCATGGTATCTAGATTCCAGCTGGAAACATCTAGTTATGATAGGAATTGATTTGCAAGATTTAACCTTACCATAATGTATTTGCCCTTGATTCTGTTATCACTTATAATAGATGAGCAATAAATACATTATGAACAGAGTAACCTATTTTTGTGTGCTTCTTTAAATCAAGATGTGGTGGAGGTGGGGGAGAGAAGCTTTAAGGCAGCCAATGCTTTCTATTATAAACTACAATCAAAACAAATAGACAGTGGGTTCATACTAATTACAGTAGGATATATACCTTTATAACATTAGGAATGTGGAAATGCTGTACCCGCTGTGATTGAGTAAAAAGGCTAAGCAACATTTTATGCCCTTCCTCTTTCCCCAGTTCCCTCAGTGGCACTACAGTCTATATTTTGGGATAAACTTTCATCATATAGTCAATGTTCTCAGACATCTGTAGATATGTTTCTTACTCATTATAAAGCTTATGTAAATAATTTTTTAAATCAATAGAAAAGTATAACCAAAAGTAACTATAAAGACCTCAGTGATTATTTGGCTAAATAATTAGATACAGAGACTAATGTATTCACCTATCATTTATCATTTTAGTTTATTTTATAATTTTGACCATACTTTCTATCACTTCCATTCTCTCTCATCCTGTTCTTTAAGAAAAGAGCAAAAACAGTTTTAATAGATGTATACTTTCAAAGGAGATGCCATATAAAAATTACATCATTCATAATTAGAATAAACCTTTTACCAGAAATTAGAAATTGAGCAGATAAAGCAATAATCTAAAATTAGAAAATTAGCAAAGACAATCTGAAATCTGTACAATTACCTTGCTTTCTCCTAACATATGTAATAGCCCATAAAATCCTTAAATCTTTTTTTGTTCTTATGAAAAAGATTGAGTTCTACCAAAAAAAAAAAACCCTCAACAACATATCAATTTAATTATTTTCATAAATACTGGTATGACATCACCAAACAATGAACTATGTATACAGCTTTAAAACAACTTGTTATATGCTGTCACTCTGCAGGGGCAATTAAGTCTTCCTACAAATTCAACCAGAAACTAGCAAGCTGAGGGGAGGGAGTGTATCCTGCCTTGTATACATTTATATATACATAATGTGTATATATGCATAGTGTGTGTGTATGTGTGCGCATACATACATACATACATATATATATATATATATATATATATATTTCTGGCTACCACATTTTGCCTTTATAAATATATACATATATGTAGCCAGATTTTAAAATGTTAGAATCTACCATATCTACTGATGAACTAAAATTCTTCTACCTTAATAATTTTAGTGCTATACAAGCTCCTGTGGTCTAGAAGAAATTACCTTCTAAAACATATAAACAAACAACAACAACGAAAACAGCAGTACTATGCTAAGTCACAGTTTTCTATTTTCACTATAATTTTACATATTCTTTCAGTCAAGATTGCATTCAGCTATATGTGGCAGAAAAAATGTCTAAAATTAATCTGCCTAAATAGGTTTTATGATTCTCATGAAACAAGAAGCCTGTAAAGTAAGCAGTTCAGAGCATGTGCCAGTTACTCAAGAGGGACAAAAAGGGCCAAAGAACTTTCTTTCATCTTTAAAAAAAGTCTCTTGATCTAAACTTGCTGACCAGTTAACACCCCTCAGTCTATACCATTTTCAGATTGATTAACATAGAAACGAAGGTTTTGGCTGGGTCTTCCACATGAATGCTAAAGTCATTCCAAATGACTTAGGGTATAAAGATAGTGCACCAGAGAACACATTCTTTGATAAAGGAAGAGGAATGCACAGATGTATGAAAGAGTTCTCTGATGAGAAGGAGTAAGTGCAGTACAACCAAGCTCCACAAAGCCTGGAAAACACAGAGGCTTTCACCTAACGGTAAAGGGATAATAAAGGCAGCCATAAGGACCACTTCTCAGTGCTGGCGTATATGGGATATGGGAGAATGAGCAACCTGCTCTTGAAAAGGAAGTTCACTTATCAGAATAAGATTCCAGAGGGCACAGTAAAAACTTTTGAGAAGTTGCCTAACAGTGTGAGGATGCTTTAGGGAAGTGCAAATACACTAAAGAATGGATCTGCTATTTACAATACAGAATTAATATGACATACTACTTGAAGGAGAGAGCAGAGATGGCTAGCAACAGCAACATGGGGTGCCAAAGCTCACCAGAAGATAAACTAGGCCTGGACCAAGCCTCATTTCCAGGGGAACCTGAGTTTCCGGTAAAAGGGAAAGCTCCTGCCTAAAATTAGCCCTCATGAGTCAGTATATGGCTTATAGTGATAAGGATTTACTACAAACATCATAAAATAATATCACAGAGTAAAAACCAAGGAAGTCAGAAATTCCCTACAAAAGGGGGATATATAGTGACCCCGTGAGAACATAAAACCCTTCTCTGATCAGTTCAGGTACGGAATCACCACATAAGCTAATATATGTGAATCTGGATATGTATGTGTCTGGGTGAGTATAGTAACATCTGACTAAGCAGACTGACAATGATAAGGGTTTAAATGATTAAAAGTATAGAATTTATCATATGCCTTAAAAATCTCATTATATTTAGGCGAGCATTAGCTCATAACCAAAGAGCAATCATCATGGTTATGGGTGGAAGGTCACAGGTATGAGAGTTCAATAAATATTTACCTGTTGAATTGTTTTAAAATTTAAAGACAGTGTGTATTCCTATATTAATGTCTTCCTGAGGATGGTGGCTGATAGCCATCAACACAAAAACTCTTATCCTATTTACTTTAGGATAAGGTAGGGATAATATAGGAATTTACATAAAAGTTACATAATAAAATCTTAATCTTTTCCACTTTATCTTGAAGACATACAAGACAGCTAAAAGAAAAGAAACATAAATAAAAATTAAGAGGATTAAAAATAATTTCAAAAACAAGAAAAAAGGGCATAAAATAATTTTGAAAAAAATGATATGCAAATATATATATATAAATACACANGGCCAACAGCCGCAGTGAGCGGCCGTCCAGAAGCTGGCGACTGATCTGCCTCGCCCAGGAAGAGCGCAATGATGGTGCCAACTTGGGCCAGTGAAACGGCGTCTTCCACAACTAGACTGAAGAACAAAACGACAGCAACTTGTCTGTTCCCCTTCCCCCAATTCCCCAGCGCTGTTCCCATCCCAATTCCCCAATAAAATCTTTAAAAATAAATAAATAAATAAATAATAGCTCTGCCTAATAGGGCTGCCATAAGGATTAAATATGCAATGGAAAGGACTTAGCAAAGCTTCTTGCACCTAATTACCAGTAAATCCTCTCAAAAAACACTGCTGCTATTGTCATAATCAAAATACAAGAAAAGCTCTACCTCATAAAAGTATGCATTATAATACACAAAGACATTCCACTTCCACATTTCTACAGGTAAAATTAGAGGAAAAACATCTGTTTTAAAAAACAGTCATAATATTTCAGAACTGAGAGATAACATAAAAATAATCTTGTTTTACCCGAAGCTCAGAGATGTTTATGGTACAGCTCTGAGTTAGAGCCAAAACCAGAACTAGAATCAAGCATCACCATCTATATTAGAAGCCCAGAAAGCCCTCCAGTCATTGTATCTTTGTAGCAATTAACTAGACATTTAATGACCAAAATTTAAACATTCCTTTTTGAGGGGTTTGGGAAAGAGCTTGCAAAAACTATTCCAGGCAGGCAAAAAAGCACAGGGATTTAAGAGCAAAAATTTGGTATCAAAGCTGAATTTAAATTTAAGCTGTTTAACCACATGCGTTTGGGCAAATTTACCTAATATTTCTGGGGCTCACAGAATAGGTATTTTAAAAATATTTGAGTGAAAGGCCAGAAGAACTAGCTTCTCTCACAATTACAGGTCTCACCCACAATCAAAGCTTCAACTTTTGAAAACTTTCTTAATGAAGAGAGGGCATACACAAGCTGTCATGGGTTGGATATGGCCCTCCCAAAAGATATGCTCACCCAGAACCTATGAATGAGGACTTACTTGTAAAAGGCGTTTTTGCAGATAAAATTAAATTAAGAATCTCAAACTGAGATTGTCCTGGATTATCCAGGTAGGTCCTAAATCTGAGGAGAAGCATCCTAAGAAGACTTAAACAGATGAGGAAAAAACACAGAAGAGAAGGCATTGTAAAGAAACAGACAGAGAGAGGAGTCATGTATCTACAAATCAAGGAATGCCAAGGATTTCCAGTAGCCACCAGAAGCTAGGAGAGGGGCATGGAACAATTCTTGCTCAGTCTCCACAAGAAGCCAGCTCTCCAGACACCTTGATTTTGGACTTCTGGTCTCCAGAAGAACTGTGAAAGAATAAATTTATGTTGCTTTTAAGCTGCCAAATTTGTGGTAACTTATTATTGCAGTCCTAGGAAACTAATACACAGCTAACAAAGAATCAGTGACTATTTACCTTGTAAAGTAATCATCAGCTACCCCAAATGTCAAAACTAAAAAACAAAAAAAAAGTCACCCATATATGAAGTCCATTAATCTGGAAAATGGGTCAAAAGTTGCAATATTTCCATAAATTCTATAGAGTAAGATTAAAATGTGCATCTATGCACTTTTTTATCTTTCATGCCCCACTCCAGTTTTTAGAATCTTATCTCTAACTAGAACAACACCTTGCCCCAAAATTCATTGTCAGAAGTAGAGCTGCATTCCCAAAGAGCTTTTCTCAGCAGGAGCCCTGATAATTCCAGAAACTGTACAGCAATATTCACAACTCAGCAGTAGCAAGGTCACAGGATTTTCTCCCTCTGGCTTTTCACTCACCTACAGTGTAGCAGCTGGAACACTGGCTAACTCTGTTATTCACTTTGCTTATATTTTCACACTAATTAGCACATGTGGTTTGAAGTTTCTTTTCATATTTTGGGGTCCAATATTGTTTCTGATAATAAGCTAGCAGCAACAAAGAAGGAATTTCGAAGGCAACCAACTCCCAAAACAAAAATAAGTTGATCAGTATAAGTTTATGCAGATAGGGCATGTATGAAAAAGATAAGCATTAAAAAGTCACTATAAACATTACTGGGCCATAATCTTTATCTATGATTTTTTTTTCACAGATATGTTATATAATGAAACTGTTTACATAATATCAGTGGTAGAGGCAAACTTCTAAGCTAGAACTTTTCTACTTCAACTTTTTCATTTTATAATAGATGAGAAAACAGAGGTCAGAGGGGGTGAAATGACTTGTTCCACGACACACATATGATGACAAAACTAACTCCTCCCTCGGTCCCTTTTCTAGTCTAACACATTGCCTAGATTACATCCAGAAAGTCAATCCATGCAGAGCTCTGGTCACTAACTCAAAATTTTAGGGGGGGGTGAAGGTGGAGAGGGAAGGCTCTAATTACACAGAAGTTAAATTGTCACATTGAAATAATTATTACATTCAATTTTATAACACTAAGTATAAAACTGTGGTTCACTAAATATAAAACTGATGCACTATTTTGAATACCACATCTCAAGAACATAATAACAATAGAAAGTGGCCAGTAAAACTTAATTAAAAGCAGTTATAAGACAGGATGCTGCTAATATGAAAATACATGCATGCACATAAACAGAGCCATTTTGATCCTGGAATGGTGAAACGTTAAATATAACTGAAAGCCACAAAATATTAATGACAGATAAAAATGATCTTTTTTTTTTCATGAAAAAATGGGGAGAGGCCTCTTGAGTTAGACACAAAAAGTTTGGATCTACATTTTAGAAATGCTTCATTCAGTGGCTTATCAATTCATTAAATCTCAAAGTAGTTCATTGAGAAGCCAAATAATTTTTTTATTAAGTATTGTCAAATACCTGAATAAAACTGAGAGTAATATCACTGTTGCTCAAGTTTTAAGGCTATGTGAAAGAGGACAGCTATAACGCACCACGTGGAATCTTTTGAAAAAAAAATGTTGATCTACTTAGAAAAGGGCTCTAACACTGAAGGTAGCTACATTTAGTGAGCGCTATGTGCCAAGCACCATGTACCCTGTACGCACTGTTCTGTTCATCTAATCGTGTATAATACTATAAAGCAGGCCCTGTTA